>NW_027397079.1:30471977-30530927 GCF_003265705.2 Callorhinus ursinus | reverse complement strand
ACCAAGACCATTCTCCAGAGACTTCATTATCTACTTCCTTTGCAGGTTTGTGTTGGAATGTTTTAAAAACTCTATCCAGGGATGCTTTAATGAAAGGAGGAATTAAGTCTATCTAAAGAGTGAAAAGAAAGCATTTCATTTAATTCCTGTTCTGACTGTGTCATTCACTCCTTTGCTGGCTCTTTAACATCTCCATTACACTGACCATTCCCTGTTCTTCCAATCTGTCTATGACAGTTTGTTTCTATTTCTTTTGCAATCTAGGTAAAACTTTTGGATCATCACTTCAAACTCTTTCTGTGTATCCTTTAGTTTTTTTTACCCCTTTGTATTTCTTCCCAATAAAACCCAAATGAGCATCTTCAAGTCCAAGGGGAGAGAGAAAGGAAATGAGGAATATGGAAAAACAATTAGATAAGGACCAGACTAGAAGTAGGAAATCCACCATGATTCTCCTTGTAATCTAGGCAAGAAATGAGAAGAGCCTGAACTATGGCACTGGGACATAAAGCACCAGGATCCGATTCTAGGGACATCAACAAGGTAGAAGTAGAAGACTGTTTCTTGCTTTTTCAGTTGCATAGTAGCCAGCTATGTTCACTAAAATTGGTAACAGAGAAAGAGTAGACTTTGGTAAAGAGGATAAAATCCCCTCTAGCTAAGAATTTGAAATCCTTGTGAGGCCTCCAAATAGAGCTTTTTAGGAGTTCAGGAGAGATGTTGTGGGATGCATAGGTGATGTATGGGAGTCATCAGCATGTAAGTGGTAATTGGAGCCATGGGGTTTAATTAACCTATAAAAGGAAAATGTGTTGAGCAAGAATAGGAGGTACCCAAGGACCAGAACAGAAGAGTCCATTAAGGAAAGGTATCAAGAAGCCAAGGGTAAAGAGGGGATCACAATACTGAGTAATGAGCAGGAACAAACACTACAGAGAGTTCAAGAAAGATAAGAATAGAACATATCTTTTGGATTTAACTATAAAGAATTCATCATTGACTTAGTCAAAGTATGTGATCATATTTAAGGGTGGAAACCATGTTTGGAATAGTTTGAGAAATTCATATAATGTGATAAAATAGAGATAGCTATTCAATAACCCTGGCTGTAAACAGAAAGAGGAGAAGAGGAGGACAATGCCTGGATGAAACAGTATTCTAAAGGTGGTAACAATCTGAGCATACTTGCATGTTGATGGGAAACAACTGGAAGATAAGGATAGATGGAAGATTTAGGAGAAGATGGGGAAACAGATGGAGCAAGGTCTGTGAACAGTGGGTGGGGATGGGAGCAAGGGCATGGGCAGGAAGTTAATTGAGACTGAACAAGATTTCCTTGTTGCTTTAATTTAAAAGTAAGGATTAGGGGTGAAAACAGGGCCTGGATTGAGAGCAGGAAATAGTTGGAATTTCTTCCCAGTGGCACCTATTTTTTTTAATTTAATTAACATATAGTGTATTATTAGTTTCAGAGGTAGAGTTCGGTGATTTATCAGTTGCATATAACAACCAGCGCTCATTACATCAAGTGCCCTCCTTAATGCCCATTACCCAGGTACCCCATCCCCTCATCCACCTCTCCTCCAGCAACCCTTAGTTTGTTTCCTACAGTTAAGAGTCTCTTATGGTTGTTTCCCTCTCTGATTTTGTCTGATTTTATTCTTCCCTCCCTTCCTCTATGATACTCTGTCTTGTTTCTTAACTTGCACATATGAATGAAATCATATGATAATTGTCTTTCTCTGATTGACTTATTTTGCTTAGCTAACCCTCTATTTCCATCCACATCATTGAAAACGGTAAGATTTCATTTTTTGGATGGCTTTGAAATTTACTTTTATCTATATATATCTATAAATAAATATAAATATATATATATCTCACATCTTCTTTATCCATTTGGTACCTGCACACCAATGTTTATAGCAGCAATGTCCACAATAGCCAAAATATGGAAAGAACCCAGATGTCCTTCAACAGATGAATGGATAAAGAAGATGTGGCACCTATTTCTAATATCAGTTATTTTAAGGAATTGAAGGGAGAAAGTCAATGTCAAAAGCTGAAAGAGACTAGGGCAGAGGAGAAGGGAAATGAAGATGAGGACCCCGCCAAGACTGGCAACTGTAGATGTCTTATTTCAGATTGTTTACCCTGCCTTCGTAACAGAATCACCCGGAGAGGTTTAAAAAAATACTTATTCCCAGTTTTTCACCCAAGAGATACTGATTGTTCTGGGCATAAACATTTTTGAAAGCTCCCTAGGTGATTTCTTTTTTAATTCTTTCATTATTTTATTAACATATAATGTATTATTTGTTTCAGGGGTACAGGTCTGTGATTCATCAGTCTTACACAATTCACAGCTTTCACCATAGTACATACCCTCCCCAATATCAATCATCCAACCACCCCATCCTTCCCACCCCCCTCCACTCTGGCAACCTTCAGTTTGTTTCCTGAGATTAAGAGTCTCTTATGGTTGTTTCCCTCTCTGATTTTGTCTTGTTTCATTTTCCCCTCCCTTCCCCTATGATCCTCTGTCTTGTTTCTCAAATTCCTCATATCAGTGAGATCATATGATACTTGTCTTTCTCTGATTGACTTATTTCGCTTAGCATAATACCCTCTAGTTCCATCCACATCGTTGCAAATGGCAAAATTTCATTTTTTGATGGCTGCATAATATTCCATTGTATATATACACCACATCTTCTTTATCCATTCATCTGTTGATGGACATCTAGGCTCTTTCCATAGTTTGGCTATTGTGACCATTGCTGCTATAAACATTGGGGTGCACATGCCCCTTCAGATCACTATCTTTGTATGTTTCGGGTAAATACCCAGTAGTGCAATTGCTGGGTCATAGGGTAGCTTCCCTAGGTGATTCTAATGTACAGCCACAGTTCAGAAAGTACTACTCTGATCCTTTGGTTTTGTGCATTTGCAGCAGCAGGGTTCGATAGTCCAGGTATAAGGCAGGGAGGCAGGTGGTCAAACTGATCAGAGTTGCAGTTCTGCTGGGCAGATTCAGAGAAAGGACAAGGGAAAGGCATTGAAGGGTTGGTCTAGAGTCTAGGCTGAGACAAGAAAACGGAGACATGAGGTAGTAAAAAGACTGAGAAAATAGAGTAGCCAAGGAGTGGTGAACACATGTGGAAAGAGTAAGAGGGTGATTGATCTGGACATGATGAAAAAAGAGCATCCCCTTTCAACTTTCTGATGATCTAAAGCCACTCCTTGAGTAACATGCCCTTGATAATACTTTTTACTTTCTATTTGTTTTAGAGAAAGAGAGAGAGAGAGAGAGGTGGGGGGAGGGGGACATGGGCAAAGGGAGAGGGAGAGAGACTCTCAAGCAGACTCCATGCTGGGCATGGACGTGGGGCTTGATCTCATGAGACTGAGATCACGACCTGAGCCAAAACCAAGAGTCGGACATTTAACCGACTGAGCCACCCAGGTGCCCCGAACATACTTTTAAACATATTTCAGTGCAAAAGTATTAAAAAATAGAAAATAGAGTTTATTTATTTGTTTTTAAGATTATTTATTTATTTATTTATTTGAGAGAGAGTGAGTGAGAGAGAGAACACAAGCAGGGGGAGTGGCAGAGGCAGAGGGTCAGGGAGAAGCAGACCCCCCACTGAGCAGGGAGCCCGATGCAGGGCTCTATCTCAGGACCTGGAGATCATGACCTGAGCTGAAGGCAGACATTTATTTGACTGTGCAACCCAGGTACCCCAAAAATAGAGTTTATAGAGAGAAAAGTAGCAATGAGGTCAATGCTTAAAGTATGGAGGAGCAGAAAGTGTAGATAGTGGGGAAGAAGTCTTCATTAAAAATATGTCTATATCTGGGTGCCTGGGTGGCTCAGTTGGTTAAGCAACTGCCTTCGGCTCAGGTCATGATCCTGGAGTCCCAGGATCGAGTCCCACATCGGGCTCCCTGCTCAGCAGGGAGTCTGCTTCTCCCTCTGACCTTCTTCCCTCTCATGCTCTCTCTCTACCATTCTCTCTCTCTCTCTCAATAAATAAATAAAAATCTTAAAAAAATAAAAAAATAAAAAAATATGTCTATATCTATTTATATAAAGTTCCTTATTCTTCATGTATCAATCTAAGTTTATTAGTAACTAAGAATATTTAGCAACTAAGGAAGTGATTGGAATTTTCAAATTTAGTGTGTTTTAGGGAGTAGTATGATTTTGAGATAATCCCTCCTCTGGAAGTAGGGACATGAATAATGCTTTTCTCTAAAGAAGGGATGTGACCAGTAAAATTTAGGGACCCTAGGTATATTATTTTTAAGTTATTAGAATGATCTTAAGTAATCTGCATATAGTGTAAGTTTTTAAATAGAGGACCCAGAATGAGACAAATGAAAACAAGGCACAAACAGACCTTGAAACAAAACCTGTTTATATTTCTGTAATAGTCTAGGACAAAAATGTGAACTATTCCTCATGGGGAGGAGCAAGATGGCAGAGGAGTGGGAGACCTAAATTTCGTCTGGTCCCAGGAATTCAGCTAGATAATTATCAAACCATTCAGAACAGGTACAAACTCAACAGGAGATCGAAGAAAAGAATAGCAGCAATTCTATGAACAGAAAAGCAACAACTTTCTGGAAGTTTTGGGTTTCTTCTAATTTGTTTAGTGTATGTTTTTCTGGGGTCATTGTTATCCTTTTAGCATTTTGTTCTCTCATTCATCTATTCTCCTCTGGACAAAATGACAAGACAGAAAAACTCACCTCAAAAAAAGAACGAGAGGCAGTAACTGTCAGGGACCTAATCAATACAGACATGAGTAAGATGTCAGAACTAGAGTTCAGAATGATGATTATAAAAATACTAGCTGGGCTTGGAAAAAAGCATAGAAGATACTAGAGAATCCCTTTCTGGAGAAATAAAAGAACTAAAATCTAACCAAGTCGAAATCAAAAAGGCTACTAATGAGGTGCAATCAAAAATGGAAGCTCTAACTGCTAGGATAAATGGGGCAGAAGAGAGAATTAGTGATATAGAAGACCAAATGATGGAGAATAAAGAAGCTGAGAAAAAGACAGATAAACAGCTACTGGATCATGAGGGGAGAATTTGAGAGCTAAGTGAGACCATAAAGTGAAACATTAGGATAATTGGGATCCCAGAAGAAGAAGGAGAGAGGGACAGAAGGCATATTGGAGCAAATTATAGCAGAGGACCTCCCTAATTTGGGGGAAAAAGGCATCAAAATCCAGGATGTGCAGAGAACCCCCCTCAAAATCGATGAAAACAGGTGAACACCCAACACTAATAGTAAAACTCACAAGTCTCTAAGACAAAGAGAAAATCCTGAAAGCAGCTCAGGACAAGACGTCTGTAACCTACAATGGTAGAAACATTAGATTGACAACAGACCTATCCACAGAGACCTGGCAGGGAAGAAAGGACTGGCAGGATATATTCAGAGCACTAAATGAGAAAAATATGCAGCCAAGAATACTATATCCAGCTAGGCTGTCATTGAAAATAGGAGAGATAAAAAACTTCCAGGACAAACAAAAACTAAAAATATTTGTGAACACCAAACCAGCCCTACAGGAAATATTGAAAGGGGTCCTTTAAGCAAAGAAAGAGCTTAAAAGTAACATAGACCAGAAAGAAACAGAGACATTATACAGTAACAGTCACCTTACAAGAAATACAATGGCACTAAATTCATATCTTTCAATAGTTAACCTGAATGTAAATGGGCTAAATGCCCCAATCAAAAGACACAGGGTATCAGATTGGATAAAAAAAAACAAGACCCATCGATATGCTGTCTGCATGAGATTTAATTTAGACCCAAAGTCACCTCCAGATTTAAAGTCAGGGGGTGGAAAACCATTTACCATGCTAATAGACATCAAAAGAAAGCTGGGGTGGCAATCCTTATAACAGACAAATTAGATTTTAAACCAAAGACTGTAATAAGAGATGAGGAAGGACACTATATCCTACTTAAAGGGTCTGTCCAACAAGATCTAACATTTGTTAGATTATATAAGCCAATTAATAACAAAAGCAAAGAAACACATCAACAACAATACAATAATAGTGGGATACTTTAACACCTCCCCCTCACTGAAATGGACAGATCATCTAAGCAAAAGATCAACAAGGAAATAAAGACTTTAAATGACACACTGGACCAGATGGACTTCACAGATATATTCAGAACATTCCATCCCAAAGCTACAGAATACACATTCTTCTCTAGTGCCCATGGAACATTCTCCAGAATAGATCACATCCTAGGTCACAAATCAGGTCTCAACTGGTACCAAAAGATTGGGATCATTCCCTGCATATTTTTGGACCACAATGCTTTGAAACTAGAACTCAATCACAGGAGGAAAGTCAGAAAGAACTCAAACACATGGAGGCTAAAGAGCATCCTACTAAAGAATGAATGGGTCAACCGGGAAATTAAAGAAGAATTAAAAAAATTCATGGAAACCAATGAAAATGAAAACACAACTCTTCAAAATCTTTGGGAGGCAGCAAAGATGGTCCTAAGATGAACGTATATAGCAACACAAGCTTTTCTCAAGAAACAAGAAAGTTCTCAAATACACAACCTAACCCTACACCTAAAGGAGCTGGAGAAAGAACAGCAAATAAAGCCTAAACCCAGCAGGAGAAGAGAAATTATAAATATCAGAGCAGAAATCAATGAAATAGAAACTAAAAGAACAGTAGAACAGATCAACGAAACTAGGAGCTGGTTCTTTGAAAGAATTAATAAGATTGCTAAATCCCTGGCCAAACTTATCAAAAAGAAAAGAGAAAGGACCCAAATAAATAAAATCATGAATGAAAGAGGAGAGATCAACCAACACCAAAGAAATACAAACAATTATAAGAACACATTACAAGCAACTATATGCCAGCAAATTAGATAATCTGGAAGAAATGGATGCATTCCTAGAGACCTATAAACTACCAAAATGGAACCAGGAAGAAATAGAAAACCTGAACAGACCCATAACCAGTAAGGAAATTGAAGCAGTAATCAACAATCTCCCAACAAACAAGAGCCCAGGGCCAGATGGCTTCCCAGGGGAATTCTACCAAACATTTAAAGAAGAATTAATACCTATTCTTCTGAAACTGTTCCAAAAAATAGAAATGGAAGGAAAACTTCCAAACTCGTTTTATGAGGCCAGCATTACCTTGATCCCAAAATCAGACAAGGACCCCATCAAGAAGGAGAACTACAGATCAAAATCCCTGATGAACATGGATGCAAAAATTCTCATCAAAATACTAGCCAATAGGATCCAACAGTACATTAAAAGGATTATTCACCACAACCAAGTGGGATTTATTCCTGGACTGCAAGGTTGGTTCAACATCCACAAATCAATCAATGTGATACAATACATTAATAAAAGAAAGAACAAGAACCATATGATCCTCTCAATAGGTGCAGAAAAAGCATTTGACAAAATACAGCATCCTTTCCTGATTAAAACTCTTCACAGTGTAGGGATAGAGGGAACATACCTCAATATCATAAAAGCCATCTATGGTAC
This sequence comes from Callorhinus ursinus, assembly GCF_003265705.2. NCBI lineage: Eukaryota > Metazoa > Chordata > Mammalia > Carnivora > Otariidae > Callorhinus > Callorhinus ursinus. Next base: position 30,523,358 of record NW_027397079.1, on the reverse strand, counting down.
CCACAATGAGTATCATTCTCAATGGGGAAAAACAGAGCTTTTCCCTTAAGGTCAGGAACGTGGCAGGATGTCCACTATCATCACTGCTATTCACCATAGTACTAGAAGTCCTAGTCTCAGCAATCAGACAACAAAAAGAAATAAAAGGCATCCAAATTGGCAAAGAAGAAGTCAAACTCTCACTGTTTGCAGATGATATGATACTTTATGTGAAAAACCCAAAAGACTCCACCCCAAAACTGCTAGAACTCATACAGGAATTCAATCAAGTGGCAGGATATAAAATCAATGCACAGAAATCAGTGGCATTCCTATACACCAACAACAAGACAGAAGAAAGAGAAATTAAGGAGTCGATCCCATCTACAATTGCACCCAAAACCATAACATACCTAGGAATAAATCTAACCAAAGAGCCAAAAATCTGTACTCAGAAAACTATAGAATACTCATGAAAGAAATTGAGGAAGACACAAAGAAATGGAAAAACGTTCCATGCTCATGGATTGGAAGAACAAATATTGTGAAAATGTCTATGCTACCTAGAGCAATCTACACATTTAATGCAATCCCTATCAAAATACCATCCACTTTTTTCAAAGAAATGGAACAAATAATCCTAAAATTTGTATGGAACCAGAGAAGACCCCAAATAGCCAGAAGAATGTTGAAAAAGAAAAGCAAAGCTGGTGGCATCACAATTCCGGACTTCCAGCTCTATTACAAAGCTGTCATCATCAAGACAGTATGGTACTGGCACAAAAACAGACACATAGATCAAATGAACAGAATAGAAAGCCCAGAAATGGGACCTCAGCTCTATGGCCAACTAATCTTCGACAAAGCAGGAAAGAATGTCCAATGGAAAAAAGACAGTCTCTTCAACAAATGGTGTTGGGAAAATTGGACAGCCACATGCAGAAGAATGAAACTGGACCATTTCCTTACACCACACACAAAAATAGACTCAAAATGGATGAAAGACCTCAATGTGAGACAGGAGTCCATCAAAATCCTTGAGGAGAACACAGGCAGCAACCTCTGCCACCTCAGCCGCAACAACTTCTTCCTGGAAACATAGCCAAAGGCAAGGGAAGCAAGGGCAAAAATGAACTATTGGGACTTGGTGAAGATAAAAAGCTTTTGCACAGCAAAGGAAACAGTCAACAAAACCAAAAGACAAATGACAGAATGGGAGAAGATATTTGCAAATGACATATCAGGTAAAGGGCTAGTATCCAAGATCTATAAAGAACTTATCAAACTTAACTCCCAAAGAACAACTAATCCAATCAAGAAATGACAGAAGACATGAACAGACATTTCTGCAAATAAGACATCCAAATGGCCAATAGACACATGAAAAAGTGTTCCATATCATTCGGCATTAGGGAAATACAAATCAAAACCTGAATGAGATACCACCTCACATCAGTCAGAATGGCTAAAATTAACAAATCAGGAAACAACAGATGTTGGCAAAGATGTGGAAAAAGGGGAACCCTCCTACACTGTTGGTGGGAATGCAAGCTGGTGCAGCCACTCTGCAAAACAGTATGGAGGTTCCTCAAAAAGTTGAAAATAGAGCTACCCTACGACCCAGCAATTTCACTACTGGATATTTACCCCAAACATACAAATGTAGTGATCTGAAGGGGTACGTGCACTCCAATGTTTATAGCAGCAATGTCCATAGCCAAACTATGGAAAGAGCCTAGACGTCCATCGACAGATGAATGAATAAAGATGTGGTGTATATATACAATGGAATATTATGCAGCCATCAAAAATGAAATCTTGCCATTTGCAATGATGTGGATGGAACTAGAGGGTATTATGCTAAGTGAAATAAATCAATCAAAGAAAAACAAGTATCATATAATCTCACTGATATGAGGAATTTGAGAAACAAGACAAAGGATCATAGGGGAAGGGAGGGAAAAATGAAACAAGAAAAAATCAGAGAGGGAGACAAACCATAAGAGACTCAATCTCAGAAACAAACTGAAGGTTGCTGGAGTGGAGGGGGGTGGGAGGGATGGGGTGGCTGGGTGATGGACATTGGGGAGGGTATGTGCTATGGTGAGTACTGTGTGTCATGTAAGACTGATGAATCACAGACCTGTACTACTAAAACAAATAATACGTTATATGTTAATAAAAAAAAATGTGAACTATTCTTAACAGAAGTAACAGTAAGATGGGGAAGGCAGCAGAGGCCTTTAGATTCTGCAGCAACACAATGACAAAGTCTTGATAACAGCCCAGAGAAGAGAAAGAAAAAGGAGTTCTAAGAATGCTCATGGTATTTCACAAGGAGTCCTAGAAAAAAGATTGAGCGTTATTCATTGGAATTTTCCCCCATTGTTCTCTCTCATTAAAACTGGCCCTGTTTTGTCTCCCTCTGAAACTGTTTGAATTGTAGATTCTGATGTCCTTTGAACTTTGTTCTTTGATAAAAGTTGGGCAAAAAACACATGCCACATACAACTGTGGACCTGAGATGTGAGACTCGTGATAGTTCTGGAGAGAGCTTCCTGCCCAATGCTGAAAAAGGAAGACAACTGTTCAAACTGACCAGGAGGCAAAATATTTCCATGGTTAGTCATTAATATCTACTAAGAGGCATCAATGGACTGCAAGCTTCGTAGATTCAAGGAATATTTTGAAAGATCCTGTTTCCCATTCCCATCAGGCTGACAGGGGCAAAGGACATGGCTCCCAGGATTGGTCTCCATCAGGACACTCCACCAATATGGTTTCTGGAAGAAAAGCAGTTTTTTTGTATGTTTGTCCTCAAACGATAGGGCTTTGGAGTAGGCTAAAACTAAACATATGACAAATTAGGGAGAATATGGTAGAGTTTTGTTTTCTTCACTCTAGATTTCCCTCTATGACTTTTTTCTTCCTTCTTGCAAATGTCAGACTATAAATCTAGGCATTTATGATTCAGAGTTCTCTTTGATTTGAACACTTTTATAAAGGAGATAGTTTTAAATGATTGAGGTCTGTGTTCCTTTTTTCTTCTCAACAGGCTGTGTCTGAGTCTGAGTAAATTTATGGTGCCTCTCTATTACAACTAGCTGGCTTGTGTTGCATTCATGTTACCCAGATCACTCTTCCTTCATAACTGAAATACATAAAAAGTAAAATATGGCTCAAGGGGTTTCAGTTGAACCCCATATATTTGAAGGGAATTTTTGAGCACAGAATGTAAAGCCTATCCTGTTCTCAGGGGCCTGATGTGACAGCAAAACAGATTCAAGGAGAATAATGCTCTTCACTTCTAATGTGAAACAACCCAGGGAGCTGATCCATTGAGCTCCATTTGGGAGGAAGACAGAGGTTGGGATCCTGACTAATGGACCTCACGCACCTCTGACCCCGGAAGTGAAGTAATGATGAGGTGATACATAATAATAGGAAGGCAGGGAGTGAAATAAGCCTGACGAGGTCTCTAGGGAGAAGTGGACAGAACTCTCCCTTCTTTTGTGTCGCCAAACATACTGAGAAAAGGTAGACTGGATTGATTGAATGTTAATATACCTAAGAAGCAAACACAAAAGAGAGTAGTATGTTTAGTTTCTACATAGCTGCCAGAAACATTTTTCAGTATAATCACCCCTAACTCAACACAATTAATCTAGTAATTGGCAAGTTTTCTGACTTTGCCAGAGAAGAATGGTTTTAATAAGGAACCCAACCAGCCCAGTCAAAATTTGCTGTATTTTGAACGTCCATATCATCCTTGGACTTCTATCTTCACGGGATTTAGCAAAGTTCTCGAATCACATGGAAATAAGAACATAAACCACACAACTGTGTGTATTACTCATAGAGTTAACCATGTTTTTCTTTGGTGCGGCCGTTTTGATGGCAAGAACCAAATGATACTTTATGTTATTTAAAAGTAAGGACTACTTCACACCTATTAGAGTAGCTAAAATGAAAAATAGTGACAGTACCAAATGCTGGCAAGAGTGCAGAGAAAGTGGATCTCTCATACGTTCCTGGTGGGAATGTGAAATTGAACAGCCATTCTGGAAAATACTTTGAGTTTCTTGAAAAATTAAACATACATGAACGATATGATTCAGCATTCACACTCCTGGGTATTTACCTCAGAGAAATGAAAACTATACCTACACAAAGACTTATTCACAAATGTTCATAGCAGCTTTATAGGTAATAGGGAAAAACTGCAAACAACCTAGATGTCCTTCCATGTAAGAATGGTTAAATAAACTCTGGCATATTCATATCATGGAGTACTACTCGGCAATAAAAGGGAATGAACTAACAACATGCACCAGGGAATTGTGCTGAGTGGAAAAAAAGTCAATCTCAAAAGGTCATATACTATACGATTCCATTTATACAATATGCTCAAAATGATAAAATTATAGAGACTGAGAACAGATCAGTGATTGCCAGGGGTTAGGGAGGGTCAGAGTGAGGGAGAGTGGATGTGACTATAAAAGAGTAATGCAAGCGAGATCTTTTTAAGGAGATCTTTACAATTCCCTATCTTGATTGTGGTCATGGCTATATTAGTCTGCACATGTGATCAAACCGGACAGAACTGTACACCCACACGCACACACACACAATACAGGTAGAACTGGTGAGACCTGAATACGGTAAGTGAATTGCATTTTCCTCATTTGGATATTGTACTTTAGTTAGTGTAAGATATCACCATTGCGAGTAATTGGGTGAAAAGTACATGGTACCTTTTTAATATTTTTGCAACTTGCTGTGAATCTATAGTCCCTTTAAAATAAGTTAAAATAATGGAGTATAACATGATAATGGGGCCACCCTCTGAAAAACTGTCTGAAAAATGTGACCAACCTTTTTTTTGTGGCAATAACAAAGCCAAAGTGACAACTTACAGATCTCTATAGCTATAAAAATGGAAATTATTCCCAAACATAAACTGATCCCTTTGTGTGAACACTATTTTTATGTTTCTGGAAACTGACTCAATGTGTTTATTGACACTTTCTTCTGTGAAATGTCTGCTTTTCCTAATGAAAAGTGTTCCAGAAAACCAAGCAATGACATATATTGCTGTACAACTTCAAGATGCTATTCTATTGTTTGCTTTGTACCCTTGCCACATCTTTCTGAAGACATGCATCAGTTGATAATAGCCACTGGGGGTCAGACTTCCACATGGCCCTTACCAAACATATGATTTCATACCCAGTGCAACGGCAGTAGCCCAGACCTACAGATTAACAGAACTCAAACCTTCCTTCCTTCTTGTAAGCCCACCAAAGCAGACAGAGATATATATATATGTTCATGATAATCACCCAATTCAGAATGCAAACATATTCAGGGATTGTGGAAGAGATACCAGAGTAGTTTTATATAAATCTTGGTTAAATACATCACAGTTAATGAGGAATTCAGCAGCAGGATAGTGTTTTTTCTAACCTCTGGAGATACAACCTTCCTTTCTATAATCTGGGCAAGTGGAGCCCCCTGCCCTGGGCCCCTCACTTTAGAAGCCCCACACTAGCCCCTGCCTAGCCATGCCCCTCACCATGGCACAAGTATCCCTATTCTTTTCCAAATGGTTGAAGAAATCCTAAATTCCTTCCCAATAGCTACTTGTCACAGAGTGTAATTTTGGGCAACGATGAGCAGAAGATAGGTCTGAAAGAGGCATTCACAAAGAGGAGATATTTGCTTCCTAGGGCTGTGGACAATGGAGCAAAGTTTAAAAGGGGATTACTATGAATCACAAAAGGTAAAAGAAGAGAAATAAACCAAGATCAGAATTGTCAGATTCTAGAAATTGGTTTGAATTTTTGGTTTGAATAACATATTGCTGAATCTAATTGCCAGGACATGACACAAAAATGCCAATAGCTGAGCTCCTGCATTACAATATGAGGATGACAAGGGCAGGCTCCAAACACTACACCCACCCTGCACACTGATTCAGAAACGATGTTGGTAATCACCAGTGTTGCTAGCACTGCCTTCAGTTGGTTCTTCTCCAGAAGATGGAGGTGGGTGAGTCACAAGGGGACTTTCTGTGTTGCCTTTATAAAACCAATTACTCAAACCCCAACACAGAGAGGGAAGTGACTGTATCTTCCTAGGGACTAGGGAAGGAATTCCCAAGTGGTCAACGTCACAAATCAGGCATTACTTGGTCTAGGGACTTCGATGACTGCATCTTTTTTCTCTTCCTATATTTCTAAATGATATCCAGACTTTGGGACATACATGGAACTGAAATGGTCCCAGATACTGATGCCACCTGTACTCACACTTTGAGATTCTTTTTTAGCTTGTACCACGGGATTTCCAAGATTCCTTAGCGTCTCCTTTGCAAACTTTCCTATCCTTGCTTTTCAAGGTGAGTTGTGATGTCATCACTTAATACTGGAAAACACTAAGCTAACAGTCTAGCACAGATTAAAATAATTTTCCTAAGTGGCACAATACACAGCTTGCATCAAATGGCAATAAATATGATTGTGCACTAAGTGAAGCAGTAACAATTAAACCCGTCAACTTTAACTGAGGTTGAGAAAACAAAAGATGTTCCAGTTTACAGTGGCCCCATGCCAGGAGACTGCTGAGACTGGAGAAAAATCAGACTTCAGCAGGCTGAAGAATGCTATCTTCTAAGAAGAATGTGCAAATGAAAATTTTCAGGAACAGCAGCTTTCTCAAAGTCTCTTCCAGAATGTTAATCAGCCAGGACCTCACAGTATTACTGGTCAGTAAGTATTCTCTGTCAGGTGCAAGGAGGAGGAACACACAAAATCTCCCCTGAGAAAATTTAGAGGGAATAAAATCTGATGTTATATGCTAGCTGTTAACTTTTTTCAATAACTATAAATTAACTTGTATTGATGAAAGATTGAAATATCACCTAGACCTTGGAGGATAGAAGTATAGCTTATGGAGGAGGCAGGGGCAAAAAAGGAAGAATAATGCTGCCCTGAGAATGAACTTGAGGTTTTCTGGCCTACTGCAAGATTAAATAAACGTTCTCTGCTGTTGGCAAAAAAAGTTAATTTTAACTCTCAGCTTCTATGAGTTGGTATCAATCTCCTCTTAGGTCAATTCTTTTGATCAAAGTCCCAGCTCTAAATATTCTTTTGAGGAGTTGGGTAAAGATTGTGATTCTCAATAACCTATGTTTCCAGCTATGACTCCAAAAGTTCTGAGCTGCATAAGCCAGTATAACGGAGTCAAACTCACATGCAGCAGCAAGCGTAGAAAGCCACTTTGTTAAAACCTATTGTATCTTAAACCAAACATTGAGTTATAAGGTGGAAAGTCTCATTTTTATAGTCCCCTGTGTTCAGAGAGGTAAACACCTCAGTTTTGGACATAAAGTCTCCTATCCTATATTCACAGTTGTTCACTATTTTTGAGGGCACCAGAGAGTTGCTGGGTTGTGGCAAAGTCATGCAATGTAGTGGATCCAAACAGGGCCTTTGTTTCCAGAAGGATCTGAGCACTGTTCATATAACATCATGCATGCGCTACTCACATTTCTGAAGTCCAGTTCCAAATTTGTAAACGGAAAGACTCACACCTATTCCGTAGAGTTGTCATGAAAATTTAGGAAAATGTAAGAGCTTGCACATAGTAGGTGTTCTGTGGATGGTAGCTCTGATCCCCTCAGCATGTTGAATGAATACCCTGGAAGAGTGATCAGGCTTAGACATGTGTTATTGTGGGGAAACCTCAAGTTATGAACTGAATTTGCTGGTTTCACTGTGAGAAGCATTTCTAAAGTGTCAGAAGTCCTTGCAATCTCTCTTGTTTCTTGATAGTCTTTTCACTGTACCCTGTAGGCCAGGAGTATGAGTTTCCTTTCAAGAAGTGCTGTTTTCTCTTCATGCGATGACTGAGAAGCATCACGAAGCAGGCAACAAGTGGAGGCTGAAACTGAAGTCACTGGAGATTTCTCTGATGCTAAGGGCTTGCAGTACATGCTTGTCTCTGCTGTGGTTGGTTTTCCTGTTATCTGCTGCTTCCTAGTGTGACTCTTCTCTCCTCCTCCTCACCATCATGGAAACTAATGTGACCTTGAAATGTTTTTTTGTGCCATTTCTCTTCTGGTTCGATGTCATGCAGTGTCTGTGGGGAATTAGAGGTAACTCTAATTCATCTTTCATCCCTCACTTTTTGTCCTCCAAGCTTGATAACTGTTTCCTTCCTAGGAAAGATAAAATTCCAGAGCCTCTCCTCCTGTTGAACCCCATTCTCCTTTCACTTCTGAGCAGTGAACCACCTCATAATTATTATTCTTCACATGAAACTCTCCCATTAGACTTCCTGTTCTTTTATTTGTTCTTGTGGATAAGAGGATGAAATGTGAGCTGGAAGATAATATTATAAAGTCCATTTTCATCTGAATGAACAAGGAACCAAGAGAGTTCTTATTAAGGCTTCAGGGTCAGGCTGGGGGTGGGGGGAAAGGATACACTCGATATATATGTATGTACATATACATATATACACAGAGAGAGAGGTCTTTAGTAGGAGGCCACAGGGCTCTGGCCTTAATCTTGTTTTGTGTAGAGTATTTGAGTGAATGCAGAGAAAATATCAAATCTTGTAATGAACCAAAACATGGAGAGATAATTAAAGTAAAAATTGAAAGAAGAAAAAGGAAAATTATTTCAGCATATTAGAGTTATGGACTAATGCCAAGAGAACAGAAGTTAATAGGAATGAATGCAAATCTGTACATTTGATATTAAAAGCAGTGGGGCTATAGTATGAGAAAATTAAATGTCTTTTAAAAAACCCACAATGATGGGGATATATCAAAGGGACACTGGAGCTAACTAAAAGCTCCCAGTGACAAAGCTGGAACAATATGAACAACATGATAAATAGTATTAGATTATTGCCCAAATACAAAACGTACTAGATTATAACCCAAATATGAAATAAATATCCATGAGCCCATATTAATATAAATAATTGAATAAGTTAATAACTCTGAGAGAAGAGAAATCTCCTATATAGAAGAATTCCAAGTAACTTGTGCAGATACTCTATATCCTCATGGTGGAGCATAACTCTTAACTCCTTAAGTGAAGGCTGTGCATAGTGCCTTCATTCAAAAGAGTATAGTATGGAAAGGAAGAAACAAAAGGTAACTTTGTGGAGGAGAAACGTGATCAGCCAGGTAAACCAAAGTCAACTTCAATAGGGATAAGTCCTGTGGATAGTATGTACTCTTGATTTGTGTGATAAGGATGGCAGTTTACCTCTAAGGTCTTTGTCCCCAAAACCCATAACCCCAGGCTAATCATGAGAACATCACATAAATCTTAATGGAGGGGCATTCTACAAAACACTTAATCAGAACTCCTCAACACCCTCAAGAGTATCAAAAACAAGGAAGATCTGAGAAACTGTCACAGCCAAGAGGAGTCTAAGGAGACATGATAATTAAATGTGATGTAGTATCTTGGATGGGAACCCTCAACAGAAAATGGACATAAGGTAAAAATGAAGGAAATTTGAATAAAGTATAGACTTTAGTTAATAACAGTGTACCAATATTAATTCATTAGTTGTGACAAGTGTACTATACTAACATAAGAACTCTTTGTACTGTCAGTGCAATTTTTCTGTAAGTCTATACTATTCTAAAACACAAGGTTTATTTCATAAAAAGTAATTGAAAAGGTGAGGGATAAATTCGATTTTATTTTGAAGCAGAACACGTGAAAAATATTTGGGAATGTTAACCAAAGTAAAGTTTAATAGCTGACAAAGTAGCAGAATTTTGTCCAAACTACAGAAACAATAGTCCCATCATTTTGTGTGTTCCTGGTGGGATGAAAACCTGAAGTATTATATTCAATTTTGAGAATTAGAGAACTCTACTATTAAAATGTAGTATGCCTAGACAAAATCAGTAAGAAAGATAAAGTTTTAAACATTATTTCATAAAAGAAATGTTGTCTTAATGTGGGATCCCCAAGAAAACAGAGCAGAGCCTTAACCAGGACTATGAGCAGATAGTTTTTTTTTTTTTTTTTTTTTTTTTGAGAAGTGATTCCATGAAACAGAAGCAAGAGATTTAAGAGAATGAGATGGGGAATTAGATGCTTTCTTGCTGTGGGCAACTAGAGCTCACTTCCACTGGACCTTTATAAAGAGCCATGTGGAATGTGCCCATGATTTTCCCTTGAGGGACACAAGTTGGAGTACTTATACCTGTGCTCACATCCCCCATGCACACTTCCTTCCAGGTTGCACATGTGGATGCATGGCCGGTGTCATATAAGCGCTGGGTCAGGGAACAAGAGCTCTGCAGTGCAGACAAGGTGAAGTGCTGTTGTATTGCATCTGTGTGCAGCTGGCTACAGCAGCAAAAGATGGAGTAAAAAAGGTGGACCAGCAGGATGTGGGGACAGGACCTATGCATGAGGAGAACTGTTAATGGGTGTCTCAAGTAGAAGAGGGAGAAGACGTTTCACTTTGTATTCTAGAGGCATGGGCTAGAACCTTTGATTAAAGTGACAGAGACACAGATTTTACCTTGATCAAATAGCCCCTCCAGGTTAGTAATGGGAGATAGAAAAAGAGGGGGTAAATTTACAAAAAATCAGAGTAAATAGAATACACTGCATATGATGTAAAAAAAATCCAAATGCCACAGTTACTGGAAAAAATGTGAACATCTAAATTTATCAGTAAAAAGATAGATTAGCATAATGGATTTTTAAAAATCCAGCTATATGCTATTTATAGAAGTCATACCTGCACATGAAGAATTTAAAAATGGAACAAGTTATATCAGAAAAATACTAACAACCACAAAACAATATCAAAAGGTAGAATATCTATTAATACGAGCCAAAACACACTCTTAAACAAAAAATAGTATTAATTCAGTTACTATTCAGTTTGACTGGTTATAACTGAAAAACCTTAAAATTAATAAAAGTATATATCTTCTATGCTCATAAAATTAAAAAAAAAAAGGTCAGGAAATACATAGTCCTGGGCTGGGATGACAGACTTCAAATTTTACCAACACAAATCAGATTGAGAGCTGGCATCTCCCCAGAAAGACATACTCCCAAAGGTGTAGGTGTAGAGGACAAGGAAGAACTTTCCAGAGGGGGAAGGCAGAGACCAAAGAGAAAATGCCTGACAAGAAGCAAAATCAGGATCTAATCAAGGAATTTTCTGTACCACACAGAGTAGGAGGCTTTCCCCAGGCCTGTCCAGCAGGATTTGTTTAGCCATTGACCAGTGACGGCTGTGTCTCTTCTCTTCTTCCATTTTCAGAATGGGAATTTTTTTTTTTTTGAGGTCACCCTGTTCCTGCTCCTTTGTTGTATATTGGGCATGTGTGTACGAGACATATATTTATCCGATTAGTTCATAAATCATGAAAACACAAAGTCGCATTCAAACCTGAAGGAAAGGACTGCACAAACCAAGAATCTTGGACTTTGAGCTTAAGATATCAAGGAATGGGACTTTAGATTGTATCCTTTGGGGAGAGGGTGGTTTTCTTCTAAGTATGAAAAGAAGAACAAAATATGTATTTAGAGACAAGAAGGGTAAACTGTCAGAGACTGGTTATTTTTTAAAAAGATTTATTTATTTATTTGAGAGAAAGAGAGAGGGTAAGTGAGGGGAGGAGCAGAGGGAGAGAATCCAAGCAGACTCCCCACTGAGCATGGAGCATGACACAGGGCTCTATCTCACGACCCATGAGATCATGGCCTAAGCTGAAACCAAGAGTTGGATGCTCAACCCACTGAGCCAAGCAGGCACCCCCAGAGACTGGTCATTTGTTCACCAAATCCATTTTCTTTTATTCCAGTGCACATAGCTAAACTTCATTTCCCATCCATCTTTGTGCTTCTAGTCCAAGGAATGTGAATGAAAGTTATACACACACTTCTAGGCCTGGACCACAAAACCCTCCTATATGTGATCCTCCATCCTATTTTACTTTCAACCACCTTAATGTAGACAAGAATGGGGACTTTGGAAGCCAACTATTGAAGAGGATGGAGCCAAAAGATTAAAGAACCCCAGATCCCTTAATCACTACATGGAAATGAGCTGGCCTTTTGTTTAGAGCTGTATTTTGTACTTCATGTAAGCTAGAAATAACCTTCCATTCTGTTTGAGTCATAAAACACTTTTTAAGACTATTTTTTTAAGAGAAGTTCTAGGTTCACAGCAAAACTGTGAGGAGAGTACAGAAATTTCCCTAATGCCCTTTGCCCCCACACATGCACAGCCTCCCCCATGATCAACATCCCCCACCAGAGTGTTCCATTTGTTACATTGATGAATTTACACTGACATAATAATCACTCAAAATTTAGTTTATACTGGTGTTCGCTTGGTGTTGTTCATTCTATATAGGTTTGTACAAATGTATAATGGCATGTATCTATCATTATGGTATCATACAGAGTATTCTTACTGCCCTAAAATTGCTCTCTGTTCCACCTATTCATCTCTTCCTCATACCCCAACCCCTGGCAACCACTGATCTTTCTACTGTCTCCATTGTTTTGTCTTTTCCAGAATGTCTTATAGTTGGAATCATACAATATGGAGCCGTTTCAGATTGGCTTTTTCTACTTAATAATATGCCTTTAAGTTTCTTCCACGTCTTTTCATGATTTAGTAGCTCATTTCTTTTACTCTTATACATTTATTTTATCAACAGAAGCTGTGATTACCTTAACTATTACAATAAAACCAAATTATAAATTCCATGTGGGAAGGAATTATTATATTTTCACCTTTCCTTGACACATAGCAATCTCTTTTAGAATCTATACAGATATCTAATAAAGTACTCCTGGTATTTACAGTAAAAATAATATTGCTTGATTTGTGAAGAGTCTAATCCTGTCAGTAGGCTTTTATTCCCATATATTTCTCTACTAAAGTCCCCCTCTTAGTTTTATTAACCACTTCCCATCTCAATCCTGATATATGCTAATTTTTGTCTGATATTTTTCTTTCCATAAAAACTTCCATTCCACTGTGTGGGAAAGAGAGTGGATTGTTCCTCCAATGTCTATTGTCCATTTGAAACATAGTAATAGATTTTGATTTTTAGCTATGTATATATGACCAACCAAAATAAATATTATGTTTCCCAGCATCCCTTGTTGCTAGATAGAGACAATTTGGTTAGGTTCTTACCAGTTGGATATAAACAGAAGTTTGTGCCTTTCCAGGAAGTACCCTCTTTCTTGATTGCCAGAATGTGGATATAATTGATAAAGTTTCAGCAGGCATCTTGGACCTCAAGGTGACCTTGGGGATGGAAGCTAGCATGGCGGAGATACAAGATAAAAAGAGGCAGAGTTCCTGTCACTAAGGAATAGCCTATCAGACCTGGAGGACTGCCTACAATTTTTCCCCCAAGGGATATCACATATTTATTTTTGTATAACTTAATTTATATCTAACATCAACATTCTTCCTAGCAGTGGAAAATTTAATTAATTCAGAAAAAACTCAGTCAGAAAAACACATGTATTAGGCTGCTGGAAATTGTAACATAGCTCATTGCAACATAGCTGCTTATTTTTTTTCGGCCTTTTTTCTATCATTTTTAATAGCTTTATTGCCATGTCTTCTTATCTATTAAATTTTTCTTCTGTAGTGTAGTGTCTGCTATTAATTCTATCCAGAGGATTTATTTAATCCTAGATATTGTATTTTTCTTTTTTTTATTTTATTTTATTATGTTATGTTAATCACCATACATTTCATCATTAGTTTTTGATGTAGTGTTCCATGACCTAAATAAAACTTCTAGAAATGAAAAATACAATATTGTATTTTTCATTTTCCATGTCTCTACTTAAGATTCTCCATGTCTCTACTTAACCTGTTCCAGGATTCCACTACTTCCTTGAACATATAGAATATAGTTAGAACTGTTTTAATGTTCTCCTCAACCAATTTATGTAATTATGAATCTGTTTCTATTGATATTTCTCTTCGTTATGGGTCATATTGTTCTGCTTTTCATATGCCTAGTGATTTTTTATTAGATGCCAGACATTGTGATTTTACAGGGTGCTAGATATTTTATATTCCTATAAATATCTTTGAGCTTATTTTCTTTGAATATGGTTATTTGAAAATAATTTGATTCTAGTATGGAGTTTCCTCAAAAAGTTGAAAATAGAGCTACTCTACGACCCAGCAATTGCACTATTGGGTATTTACCCCAAAGATACAAATGTAGTGATTCAAAAGGGCACCTGCACCCCAACATTTATAGCAGCAATATCCAAAATCGCCAAACTATGGAAAGAGCCCAGATGTCCATTGACAGGTGACAAGTGAGTGGATAAAAAATATATTTTATATATATATATATATATATATATACACACACATTAGAATTATATATAATATATTATATTAATAATTAATATAATTAATATAATAACATAATATAGTGTATATAATGGAATATTACACAGCCATCAAAAATGAAATCTTGCCTTTTGCGATGACGTGGATGGAACTAGAGGGTATTATGCTAAGCAAAATAAGCCAATCAGAGAAAGACAATTATCCTATGATTTCATTCATATGTGGAAGTTAAGAAACAACAGAGGATCATAGGGGAAGGGAGGAAAAACTAAAACAAGATGAAACCAGAGAGGGAGACAAACCATAAGAGACTCTTAATCATAGGAAACAGACTGAGGGTTGCTGTAGGGGAAGTGGGTGGGGGGATGGGGTAACTGGGTGATGGGCATTAAGGAGGGCATGTGATGTAATGAGCACTGGGTGTTAGGTAAGATTGATGAATCACAGGCCTGTACCTCTGAAGCCAATAATACATTATATGTTGATTAATTGAATTTAAATTTTAAAAAAGTTGAAAAAGAAAATAGTTTGATTCATTGAGGCTTGGGACCAGAGCAGCCTAGGGCTATTCTACCCCATCACTGAGATAATAGTTTTCTGAGTGTTTAACTTAATGCCCCATGCATTCACAGCTTTTCCTTTTTTTCTGGTGTGAACACAAACTATTCCAGGTCCTGAATAAGTTCCAGAGATTTTTCCCTCTTCTCCTTTCAGGTGTTACTTTCTTCCCCTTTGACAGTTTCCTTGCACACATGCACTGAACAATGCCAAGCAGATTTGAGGGGGATCCTCTGCACATCTCCAGAACTCAGCCTCGGTGCACCTCTCTCCTCTGTGATATTTGGTTCTATGACTACTCACTGGCTTAGCCTCTCTGGATTCCTAAATCTGTCCTCTTAACTCAGCCATACTGCTGGGCTCCACCTGGTTTCCCCTCCTGCACCACAGCCTGGAAACTCTATCCAGGCAGTAAGCTGAAATATCTTGTTTGTTTCCCCTCTCTCAAGGATTACTATCCTGTTGTTGCCTGATGCAATGTTGGAGAACCATTGTTTTGAATATGTGTCCAATTTTTTAGTTGTTTCAGATAGGAAGGTAAACCTAGTTCCTTTTACTTCATTTAGCCAGAAGCAGAAGATCTCATGTTCTTTCTAAATATAGGATAGATGCATAATTCTAATAGTAGAGTTAATATAATCCTAATTAAACATGCCCACTAGATTTTAATTAGATGTCTATGATTCTAAGTAATTATCCAGGAATCAATACATTTGATGAATATGTTTTTTCCTGGGTAGAGGAAAATAGCCCATTGTACATTTCTTGTGATACTATAAGGTTATGTAATATTCAGCCACTGAGGAAACAGAGTTTATTTGAGGACAAATTAGCAAAGGATCAACTCCTCTCCCAGGGCTGTAGTTGGGCTCCTCAGTAGTTAATAGGTTTAATTAGTGAGCTGGTTCTTAGATGTCAACATTAACTCTCAAACTCAAGCTACACACACACACACACACACACACACACAAAGACAAAAAGTAAAAAAACAAATTGTTTCTCCAACTGGATGGAGAACTTTCTGAGCATATAAACAGAGAAAGCATGCACATTATCCAGACTATTTGGTCCTATGTTTTGCTCCATGTTTCATCTTTACCCTTCTGCAGACCCTACTCAGGATTGCTGCTTCTTATGTCTTTTTCAGCATGTCCTATTTTCACATTATTTTTACTCAGTATAGTCCAGACTTCAAAGATGATATA
The DNA here is from genome assembly GCF_003265705.2 of Callorhinus ursinus. Taxonomy (NCBI): domain Eukaryota; kingdom Metazoa; phylum Chordata; class Mammalia; order Carnivora; family Otariidae; genus Callorhinus; species Callorhinus ursinus. The sequence continues at coordinate 30,507,210 of NW_027397079.1, read as the reverse complement.
ATAAAAGGAGCATTGAAATCAGATGGAAAAAGTGTGTTTTGCATTTAACAACCATGTGGTCACTGCACATTACTTCATCACCTAGTTTCATTCATTATTCATCACTTAGTCTTAGTTTATTTCATCTATAATATGGAATATTACCTACATCACAGAGTTATTGAAAGAACTAAACAAGATAATTTCGTGCATGTAAAGGCATGCACTAATTGTTTTACAGACTATGTGTGTGAAGTAAATGTTGATGAATTTCCTTCTTTTCTACTCAACTTTCTTTTTTCTCTTTTTCACCCTCTGTATTTTTGAAGAGAACCATCCCAAGAAAATAGTCAAAATAAAGACACACTAATGAGAATCATCTTAGTATTTGAAGGGGCTACAAAGTAAGGTGTTATTTATAAGGACACTCTAAATGCATTTTAAACACTATCCACTTTTGATCTCAAATGCAAACATCACACAAATGCAAATATCAGATAAAATAATCCGTAGAAAATGCCAACTCAGGAAGTGAGAAATATAGCTTCTGAAATAAGCATGCCAACGTCCAAGAAGTCACTTTAGAAACACTGTGGGCTTTATGAAATTTCTGTCCAGGCTTGCATTTAATGCAAGAGGTAATGAGAGGTCATTTGAGCTGTCTGTTAAAACAGCCAGGAACTTTTATCGCTATTCTCAGAGTACAGCCAAAGACTTAATCCTCGTCTGTAAAATGAAGACATTTGATTAGATAACTTGCAGCTGTAAAAATTGTATGATTAGCTAATTATTCATTTAAATTGATCTCACATGAATCAATTTATGTTAATTTAAGCCTGGTGAAACCAAGCCATTAAAAAAAAGGTTTGTCTTGCATTTTATCTTAGCTTTACAAATAGTGCACTACAAAATTAATAATAATAATAATAACTGATGAGGATTTTTTTATCCTAAAGGTAATTTTAAGATATATAGAGCAGTCAATAGTTTTCCCTATATGTATTGTGTTTATGAGGTGTAGATAGCAGGAAGAAGTAAAAAAAAGGAAGAGAGAAGGCTCAGAATCTTCTCCCACCACTACTTAGCACCATCTTCTTTCTGCTGGCAATGACCAATGTGATACTCTTCATGATAGTCCTTTTTTTGTCAAATAAGAACAAATCCCTTATCTTTCGGCTGAATTTTTCCAGCACTGAGCATTTCCATACAATATGTTCCATTAAGGGAAGGAGGAAGGAAGCACAGATAGAGAATCTCTCTTCTAACATCCTAACACCACTTTCAGCATTTCCTCAGTGGCATATGGGTTGTGACTTTGTCCTGAATACCTCCAATAAAAAAACCTCCCAACCTTGGACTTCTGAAAGAAATAGGAGGAAAAACATTAGAGAAAATGTTTCGCCAGTAGCCATTACCTTTCTTTTCTTTTTCCCCCGATTTCCTTTCTAGAAAAAATTAGCAGTGTTGCCATTTCTTCTGATTCACTAGTGCTATTTTTTATGGCACTCTAGGCAAGTTTTAGCACCTGCTATCCCTGAAGCCATGCTACACTGAACAGCCACCAGCATATTTACAAATTCTTAGAAGTCAAATGGAAACATGACCCTGATTGAAAATCTGCACAATCCTCTCCTATGGGGAAAGGCTCTCACAGTTTTATCTAAATGTGCAGAGACCACCCCATGACAATCAATCTAATTATGGTCACAGAAGTTAATACAAGTTGTATCTATCTCACCATGACTGTTTCCTTGTTAACCAACACACTTTTTAACAACAGAAAGGATCCTGTTGAAAGAAAATTGGATAAGAGAAGCCCAAATGTTTCTCAAATATTTTAAGTGTGTAATTGAATGTGACCACATTAACATTACAATCAATCTTTGTATTTAAAACTACTACTTTGTGGAAAATTGTATGACAACAAACTTGCTTGTTGGGATTCACAATCAATCAATCAATCAAGCTTTCATTTTATCTTGAAGCAAAGGATGACTGCACAGAACAGGGTTATACTCTTGGGAGGGTCTGTCAGTTCAAACATGTTTCTGCTGGGGAATAAAAATGTGATCACATGGAAGAATGCTTTAATGTACACTTCATTCTTTCATTTAACAAATATTTATCAAGTAACCACTATGTGTCAAAACTTCTTAGTATTGATTACACTCCGGTGGGGAAAAAAAATCAAAAACATAAAATCTCTGCCCTTATAAAGCTCACTTGTAGAGTCCAGTGGGACAGAGAGATATTAGATATATACAAACCCAAATAAATATATAATTATAAAATAATAGCCTGCTGTGAAAGAGAACAAGTTTAGTTCTTTCTTTGGAATTGCTTTGGGGAGAGAAGTCACATAAATTCTCTCTGAGAGAGACACATTTAAATCCAAACCTCAAGGAGGAGTAGGATTTAACCAAGAGGAATGTTCAAGGGAAGATGGCCAGGCAGAGGAAACATCAACACCATCCAGTAGTGCTCAGAGATTCAAGTTTCACCAACAGAATCAACCATCAGGTGAGATAATTGTTGTATTGTGTTTCTAAAAATTGGAAATTTCCTGGATGACATCAGGGAGTTGGATCATCCTTGTATATGGAATCCACAAAGAAACACTCCAGTGATTCTTTTGACTAGATAAAATTTGACATTTATAATAGCTAAAAATAAACACTAGCTAGTAAGACTGGTCCATCTAATTTCACAGAAATTAAAGCAGCAGCTTCTATTCAAGATTATATGGTCAGACATACAGGTCTTGCCAATAGAATCAGAAAACCTTAGGAAATACCCAACTAATATCTATAGATATTTCAGATGTATGAAAAGACATGCAGACTGATATGCTTCCTAACAAGGAGACCACATTGACATTCAAAATCTCTTTTTAAAAATGCTCAGAAAGTCTTACAAAGAATGCACTGATAGTCCAAATTCTGTGGAGTTACATCTCAAATTTCTGCAAAGACATAGAGATGTCTAAGCTGTATTATACATAACAACAGAACTGCTTGTCCCTCACTTAAGTTGAAGAATTTGTAGACATTATTAACTTTATTACATTTTTTAGAAAAACATTTTCCAAAGGGTTTTCCACAGAACACCAGATTCAAAGTGTATTAATAGATGTTACTTTAAAAAGTGTGTAGAAATGCCAAGTTAAACAAAGTAAAAAGGCTTACTGCATAACTCTTTAAACCTCCTAATATACAAATGTTCATTGAAAATATCCAAAAGGGGATTCACCATGTAGTATTTCTTAGATACATTTATCTAAGGAATGCTTTCCCATGGATTATCAATGGAAATAAGCATTCTGTGGCACATTCTTTGGAAATGCCACACTAATGAAAAACTTCAAGTTGAATTAGTGGAGCATACATAGGGATCATTTTACATGGAGTTTTATAAAATATTAGTACAAAAACTTGTAAGTTTCATTTTTCAAATGTAATATTTAGGGTAAAAAATAATTAGGTACCATTAAAAACTAATAATGATTATTAATAATATCCTTGCTCCAGCCAAGTTCATACAGACTTAAATGAGGACATATGAGGCCATTACAACATGTCATGATGATCTGTGCTGCAGCTACCTTTGATTTATAACAGAATTCAGCCTTTGTTAGAGGCTGTTACACTAGGCCAATTCATTTTCTGCCACTGTAGTTACATGTCACAACATGTAAAAGGCACATTGGCAAAGATGGCACAACCATATTTACCAGTCTTGGGTGTGTTTTTTCCAATGTTAGTAGACAAGAATGTGTCCAGAGCTTAATATCTACTCTAGAACTATCTGGCACTGATTTGTCAACTATGCCTCCTGAAATTTTCTTAAAGTTGGAAGACGCTTTTACAAAGTCAAATTTTATTAGAGTCAAAACCTTAAAAAAAAAAAAAAGGACAAGAATTGGAAAACACAAACAGAAAAATAGCCAACATTTGCAAAGTTATGTGGAATTGACACTTTCATACACTGTAAGAGGCATGAATTAGTACTTTCTTGAAAGGTAATTAACTTGAATTTTAATATGCTTCAAGAAGCATTCCCCTTTCATGGGTATATCTTAAGAAAATAATTAAGAAATTTCACAAATACTCATCTACAAACTGGCTTGGCACAGTGTTGTTTGAAATAGAACACTGGGGAAAAGCAAACATGTCTATTTGCCTCCTTTTAAAAGTTTTTGCCCTGTGACCTATCTAGAAACTTGCACTTACCTCTTATAGGCCTGAAAAAAATTACCACAAGCTCAGAAAATTTTTCATTTTTTCACACTGGAAATAGTGCCATTATGAAAAACTAGGTTTCCTTTAAAAGGAAGAGGAGGAGAAATGATGTGCCAGTTTCTGTCCAACCGGTCAGAGAAAATTGTATTTGTGAGCATTGGAGCTGTGCTGTCAAGATGGTACTGGAATTAGACATGTGGAGAGAAGGCAAGGGTTCAAAGCTTACAGGAGTGCAGGGAGGGAGAGTCTCACTGTGTATTCAATGAGAAGACACAATATATTGAGAAGAGAAGAAGGACTGCACCAGTGGTGTGAATGGAGGTGTCATGGAAAGCAGCAGGGGGATCATAGGAAAGGTGGATTTGAGGTGTCTCTGAGAGAGGTCTTGAGTACCAAGCTAAGCTTCTTGGGTTTTATTCTCAAGGTCTCACTGAACCAGTAAAGGGTTTTAGGCAAGGAACTAATATGATGCATCTGTTACTTAATGGAGATTAATTTGGCAGTAAGAAGAATGAATTGGAAGAGGAAGAGGGTGGATATGGGAAGAGTAGCCCAGAATGTTGAAGTATGACCTATCTTGGCATCAGGATATAATTCCTGAATTCAAACTATGGCAGAAAAAATGGATAAAGGGGACGGGGAGGATTGATCAATTGACCACAAAATACATATTTCATTGTAAGGTATTAGAACTAATTCTTATCATTACAGAGTCTAAATCTCCAGATGTAGTCCTGTGCAATTTAAACGCTTCTACAATCTCAACAACAAAGCTCTCATGTTCAGTAACATTAAACGCAACTGTACATTTACAGAGTGACCAGATGTTCAGAACTTTAAAAAAAATATAATGGAAAACCTATAGAAATAAAAAAAAAAGTCTTGACACATCCAGTGTTTCAATTTCTATACTTTGCATTCTAATCTTATTCTAGACTCTACTGAACAAAAACCAAACTTAATAACCCATCTATTTGCAACTTTGAGACTGAGCTTAAAGTGAAGTTTGGACAAGTTACTAAATTGTTAGAAAGCAGAAATTTCACTGTGACTTTATTCAGTTGAGACTATCTGACATTGATTTGATTTGATTGCTAAAAAAAAGTGTGTTGAAATCCATGACAGACATGTTATTTATGGAGAATTTCATATTGTAAAGAAGCAAAAAAATCTGGGTCTGTGGAAATATTTCATTTGACCTCTACTGTCCTTCCACCCATCCCCAAAGCACTACTCCACTAATTTTTTTCTCTTAAATTGTGACACCTGATACTGAAATAATGTAGTCTATGGTTCAAACCACAGAACACAAAAATCAGTCAGGCACTAAGGTTATTGCAATTTTTAGCCTATTTGCTAACATTTTCCTTCTTTTGCATGTTTATTTTTTCTTCTTTCACTGCCCCTCCCTCAATTTTGAGAGAGCCTGCATTTTTTTTTTCTCTTTCCAGCTTACCAGCAAGGGCAAGATGTGTTTTGAAGTTCCATAGAGAGTACCGCATGGATGTGACAATGTATTTGCTGAAAATATAAGACATGTGCTTAAAAATGATTAATAGCTGCTTTTATCAGGTTTCCAGAACTCCTAGGTTCACACCTTTAACTCCAAGTAGTTAGTAAAATTGATGTGAAAGAGTGAGAAAATAGATAATTTCCTTAGAGAGAATAATCCTTATGCTAATAATTGAATTCTCTCCACAAGTATGCCTTTCTTAGCATTTCCAGAATTAATGTTGTTTCACGACATTTTAACTGTGTGATAATCTCCACATTATAAGAATCCCCTCAGACTTTAAATCAATCCTTAACAATTAACAAGATTTTATTGAGCACTCACTATGTGCCTACCACTGTGCTGGCCACTGTTAGGACACAGAGATATATAAGACATCTCCCTTCTATTAGAGGGGATTATGGCCTAGTTAGGGAGATTGATAAGATGAATGCAGAAAAATAATTAGAGGACACTTTCAGATGATTTGTAATGTGTTAAAGAAGAATAATGGCAATCACTACCATTCACTGGGTGCTTGTTGCGTGCCAGTGCCCCCCTTAGGCACTGTAATGTATAGTCTGGGGTTCTAGTTGCAAGGGCTATAGGGACTCGGGGAAGGAGACATGAGTATGGGCAAGAATGGTTTGAAAAGAAGATGAGGGAGCTGAGCTGCATTTAAGAGAAATACTTGGATCTAGAAAGGCACAGAAGATGGGGAAGGTGGTCTTGGCAGGATGGTCGGGGCAGCTTCCTGATAGAGCCTGGGGATTCAGAGCGGTACACAGTGGGGATTGCAAAATATCCCCAAATGTTCATCTTCTATATCCATGCCCTTTGCCATGGGATTTGCAGTTCATCTCATCAATAGATAGACTCTACTGTCTACACGTTGAATATAGGTTCTCCTTGTGACTTGCTTCATGACTTGCTCACTCTATCTGGGACCCTTGCCTGTTGCTATGGGAACAAGCCTGTGCTAGTCCCATGGATCATGAGAGGCCATGTGGAGCGGAGATGAATCAGCCAAGCCTTGGTCATCCTACACCAGCCACCCCATGCTGACCTGCCAGCTGGCTGCAGGTTCAGGAGTGAGCTCAGCCACAACGGCAATGATAGCTATTGGATATAAATTAGAAGCAACTGAACTATGAGTAAGGCCTGTTTACCAAGGGGTTAGTTAAAAAGGAAAAAGGAAAAAAATCCCCTTTGATATATGTTCTTTACTGGCCTGCAGGACACCAAACTCCCATTTATTTTTTCTTGCTTCACTTCTTTGTTCCTTCTCAGTTTCCTTTGCTGGTTCTTCCTCCTAATGTTGGAGTGGCCAGAGCTAGTCCTTAGGCCTTCCCTCCAGTAGCTTATTAGTTTTATCCAGCCACTCAGTTTTCCATTCCATGCATGTGCTGAGAACTCCAAATGCTATATGTATCTTTAGCCAAGGTCTCTCTCCCAAAATCCTATCAACTGCCTGCTTGTCACTTCCACTCAGAAGTCTAGTGAGCATCCCAGAGTCGGGATATCCAAAGCTGAATTCCTGACGTTTCCTCTCATCCCTAGTTCACCACAGCCTCTCCCACATCAGTGTGTCAAGAACATGTTCCTTCTACCATTGTCCCCCTACAGTCTCGATTCTCAATTCAGTAATCAGACTGATTGTTTTAAGAAATGAGTCAGCATGGAGCACTGGGTGTTATGAACAAACAATGAATCATGGAACACTGCACCAAAAACTAATGATGTAATATATGGTGATTAACATAACAATAAAAAAATACATTATCGTTATAGGGCATCAATGGATATTGCCTCAAGTTAAAGAAAATTGTTCTTATTTCTTAAATGTTTTATATATTATATTTTTAAGATTGGAAGGATCTGTCTAAAATCTAGCTATTTCTTTAATTTCACTTTATTTTGTTCTGCTAAATTCAAGTAAAATTAAATTCAAGCTTTTCGTGCAAAAATAGAATATATACTATGGATCTATTTTAATAAAATGATCCCAATCTAAAAAAAAAAAAAAAAAAAAAAAGAAATGAGTCAGATCATGTCATTTTTTTTGTTCAAAACCTTGCAATGGCTTCCAATTTCACTGAGTGAAATTGATGTGCTTGACTAGATGATCTGGGTACCCCTGTAACCACCTTGACCTACTTCTCTGCTCAGCAGTTTTTCCTCCTTCTTTTCACTCAAACTTGCCAAACATGATCCCACCTTGGAGCCTTTGCTCAAGATGTCCCCCCAAACCCGGAAATTTTCTTCCTGAAACACAGGCTTCTACCTTAGGACTTAAAGAACTCTCCCTGCACCTGACCACTCTTCCCCTGTATTTCTACGTGATTAACTACCCCACTGCATTCCAGTCTTTGCACAGATGAGGACTAATAAGATGTAGCTGGAATGACAACTCCCTAAGTGCAGGGACAGTTTTGGTCACTGAGGTTTTCCCAGCTCTTAGAGCAGTGCTCTCTGTTAAATAGACGAATATCAGTGAAATAGATGAATGCATGAAGATGTGATAGATATCAATGTTTTGGAAAATGGAAAAAAAAAACCCAATCACCACAGGTATATCAGGTATATCAAATCCTGGCTGTTCTAATCCATGGCATGATACTTCCAATCACTGCCACACCTTTTTTTTTCAGCTAGAAGCTGGGTTGTGGAGATGGGTTTTTCTGTAGCTGCCTTGCAGTGTCCAGTCACTAATTTTGTAGGTATGTAAAGAGAGTTGAGGAGTTGGTAGCACGGCCTGCCAAAAATCTGAATTCCAGCTCTACAAATAAGTAATGAGCCTCGTAATTCTCCCGGGGTCCTACGCTGTGAACACGGCAGCAGATTTTCCTCTGATGGGCCAGTTAGCAGGTCTTGTCAGAGGTGCTCCTGGATGCTTAGCTAAAGCCCATCCTGCTCACCCTTGGAACAATTCTGTGAGCACCAAACCTCTGCTTCTAAACCTTTTTCTACTTAAAATATTTAGAATGATTCCTGTTTCCAACTGACATATATATTTATAGACCAGTGATGCTACAGGAGTTCAGAGAGGAGAATAAACAATGAGGACAAGATTATAAAGTAGGGTTTACAGAAGGGAAGGGGGTGGGGGGATAGGATAGCCGGGTGATGGGGATTAAGGAGAGCATGGGTTGTGATGAGCACTGGGTGCTAGCTAGTGAATCACTGAACACTACATCAAAAACTAATGATGCACCTGAACATAATAAAAAAAAAATAAAGTAGGGTTTGGTGGACTAGGCTGCATCTTGAAGTCTGGGTTAGTGAACATCTGATAATTCTTTGAAAAGTTTGGGTAAGATTTAAGTGTAGATTCATACTTGCACATTATATATGCAGTAATGATTTTGGTTTTGTGTCAGTTTGCAGATTATAAGACCATGGAAGATCCTGAGAGCCACTGCTCTTGGACATTTGGTTTTACTAACTTCGATTTAAAGAGATTCTTAATTTTCCAGGCTCCAATGCATGAGATGATCCCCAAAAGAGCAGTTTCTGTTGGTTTAGCCCCAAACTTTTACAGTAAATTATGAATGATCAAAAATGTGTTCCAGATAGTTTATGGATAATGCTAAGTCAGCAAAAGCCACAAAACTATAGACTTAAGGATAAAAATTCTCCTGAGCCTGACCCCTTGTGCCAAAGTACTATAAGGTTTGTAGTTTGGCCTTGTGGCTTTAAGGCCGCAAATCACAAAAGGTCAAATTAGGAAGCCGTCCGTGCTGGAGAGATTCTAGAAATTCTGTTCAAATCGACAGAAACCTCAGTCAGGTTGGGAAGCTCCAGTGAGCTACTTTCATCTTTCTGCCTTGGACTGCTGTACAATTTCCTTGCTCCCTGAGATTAACCACCCAGAGCTACCTGGTCTTTTACTGGCCTTCCTGGTGATAGGAAGCATGTGTCCTTGGCCTCTTCCCATGAGGGATCAACTGACAAGCATTCTTTTTTTCCTTTTTTTTTTTTTTAAAGATTTTATTTATTTATTTGAGAGAGAGAGAGAATGAGAGATAGAAAGCACGAGAGGGAAGAGGGTCAGAGGGAGAAGCAGACTCCCTGCTGAGCAGGAAGCCCAATGTGGGACTCGATCCCGGGACTCCAGGATCATGACCTGAGCCGAAGGCAGTCGCTTAACCAACTGAGCCACCCAGGCGCCCAAGCATTCCTTTTTTCCAACTCTTCTTCCCAGTGACCAACCACCCCTGGCCTGACCTCTTTTTAGCATGGGTTCTCTCTTGATATAAAGCCACTAAGGACAGTATCTTGGTTATCCGCTTCTGAGAGCAGGGTTTATGGTGTAGCTCTGCCTCTAAACCTCAGATCAGTTACACACCAGTGACCACAGAGCACATTAAATTAGCTAAGACTAGGACAGGTCTAAAATATCTGATCTTTCCATTTGCTTGGGATATTTGCAGTGTGGGTGAGCATACTGGAGAGGTTGGGCTTCTTAAAACACAAAGAAACAGAAAACATCTAAGTTTGCGGAACTTAGATTAGCTTGTTCAGCAATACATTTTAGTGTTTGTTTGCTTTGTCTTGTTTTCTGATGACCTATAAAAGGAATCTCCAATTATTGAAGAATAACCCATTGTTTAATCTCTCCAGAAATTTGAGGAACATTCTTTTTGTATCCTCCTTCTTGGAGATCAATCTTCAGTGAATGAAACTTCTGTTATTTCCTAATGATGAGGAGAGTGAGAGTCTCAGTAGGAAGAGAAAATGCAAGTTTAAAAAATGGAAGAGAGGGAAAGAACAAAGGGTATCATAAAGATGAGGTTACATAGCTAAATAAAGAAAAGGAAAAGGATTTAGAACTATACAGTCTTTTCTAAAAAAGTCTTTTCTTAAAAAAAACTTATGGTCACAAACTTGTTTTTTAAGAGTTAAATTGTTTTAAGGAATTTTCCTACAATGTTTGCTCTAATAAACTTATTGCAAATGACAAACAGTATGTGTTTGTTGCTTAGTCATTTACAAGTCTTTCCCTATTACTTCAAAGATTTTTAGGTTAGACAAAATTTAGATTTCTAAAACTAATTAGATTTGGCAGAGAGAAGGCTTATCATATTGGAAATATTAAAGGTAATGCTGATTTTTGTGTGGGGTGTGGGGATTTGTTGAGGTGAAATGTAAGTACCAGGAAATCCCAGAGATCACCACTTGCAGGGCAGAAACATTTCATGTTTGTTAAATTAAGGAATGGCATTTGACATTGAGTTTTTCCTCCTTAACTCACAAGCTGCTGAGTTAACTCAAATCTGTACTAATTAGGGGTTTTGTTTGGCTCAAAATTATAGGCTTTTAAAAAAAAGGCACAAATGTCTGTATATTACACGCCATTCCTAATTATAAAATACAAATGACAGTACTGAATTGGCTCAATTTCCCCATCCAGATATCACATGTGGTATTAAGTTCAATAAAGACAAAATGTATTGAAGGTACTGGAAATATAAAACTCTCATTCGTCAAATATGCTTCATACATTTCATCTTTGAGTTTTATATCATAGGTTTGCATGATATGAAATGAAGCCAATTTCATATTTATTCCATGTGACTAGAATGTGACCCTTCTGAACCTTCAAGACTTCTGGGATTTTGTGACATTGAAAATTCTAGCATTGGCAGAAACATTTTATTCTTTTAATACAACTTCTTTCTATAGAGGTTATTAAACTCAATGAGCATGCCTCTGTTAGAACTATGGATTAGGAACTCAGAAGCAGTCCTCTGCTCTTTGGAGAAATGCATGAAAGGGGACTTTTATCTTCCTTCTAAAGGAGGGTTCACTCACCTACACACAACACCAGGTATCATAACCCTACTTAACTGGTATCAGCAATTCTCTACTATTGTGTTGTTGTAATGGACTATGATAACATGAGGAGAGAATATCAGAATCAACAGGAAGGCGATTTATTTTCAGGATTCCATGTCCTGATTTGTTCTGTGTTATATGGGCTAAAATAAAGATGGGAAAGGATTTCACTAACTGACAGTGATTCACTTGTGTATCTATACCTCATCCTTCTCCAGAAAAAAATATTAAATTGCTGTCAGGAATACAAAGAACATTGAGTCCGGTCTCCTCATTTTACACACATGAGGAAACCTAGACTTAAGAATGCTCAAATGACTGGTCCAAGGTTGCTCAGCCGCCTAGTAACAAAGACAAAACCAGATTCCACACAACCTCTGTCCTATATTACCTGCATTTCCATCTACCTTATGTTATTTCTTTCAGTTCCCAAATTTTCTATATATTAGGTTTACTCCTTCTACAGATTTGTATGCGTTAATGGATACTACAATATGTCATGAATCCTAATAGATTCAACTCAAGCTTTGTGTTTGACATAGTCTCAGTGTCCTCAGGAACCTCATTCAGCTCAATAGTTTGTTTGCCTCTATCATCTTCAATTATTAGACATCTGTCCTCCCCTTAAATTATTACAATGTCAAAGAATGCTTGAATTTCTGAGATAGGCCACTCCATTATTGAGCGGCACTACTTCTGTGAAGAATTCTGTATCATTTTGAGCAAATATGCCAACCTATAATTTGCATCAGTTGGCCAAGTTCTGTTTCCCAATAGATAGAAAATGGCGCACTTCCCTACCCCGGTACAATAGAAGAGCAGACCTTCTCCCTGGAGTCTCAGTACTCGAATCTTTGAAATTTAATAAGGCATTTCCCTCCCAGAGAGGATTCCAAAAGAAATCTCAAACCTAAGACATCTCTTCTGTTCCTGTGAGATTGACAGTTGCCATGGGAATGGGGAGGCGGGTGCTGTCCTCAGGCACTCCATGATTTCATCCCAGTACATCTCCTACTGGGACACAAGTGCCTGCTAAGATTTTTATAGAGGTCGATCAGCTGGGCCTAGCAGAGGAAGTGCTAGGTCCCTCTGCTCCAGAGCAAGGGAACATGATTTATTTAGTGCTTATTGAGTGGCTCTAACATCCCTACCTTGACTCTCTCACAGAAAAACACAGAAATTCTGATTTTATTATAACTCCAGTCTCCTGATTTCAGTCAGAATTCTTCAGTGGATTTCAATAGTTTATAATTAAAAAAAGAGGGTAGACCAATAAACCTTTAGCTGATCAAGTACCCATAGGTCCAAGTGGATGCATCTAAAGTGCAGGTCAGATTCCAAATGTTATGCTTTTGATTTTTCTGGTGTGTAAACATGAGAAAGCTGCTCAAACTGGCTTCAACAGGATCTTCAGTGTGACTCACCCAGTGTTGGGAATTTCAGCTGAGAATACAGTTAGGGCAGTAAGCTATTTTGCAAACTAATGAGAAACCTGACTCTGTCTTTGGAGGGAGACACCACCCAGAAGAGAACTCAGCCATATTGGACATAGAGGGGAGACGGACAGCCTGAAACAGGCAGCCAGGAGCCACCTAATGTGAAATCCAAGGCTGGATTTTGTATTGATCTTGGAGTGGAGCAAGGAAGAACATTCCTTATAGTGAAAGCTCCATCTCCAGAGACTCTGAACCACTCTAGGGAAGGCTCAGACCCATCCATCAACATTATTTTGTCAGGAAATAGGAAAATTGAACCTATGTTAGGTTTTCAAATAGGTTTAGCAATATCTTTGCCAGTTTATAGGCAGAACATTAGCTTGCATCATCAAAGTCAATGTCTTGCCTAGATTTGCTTGATTATATGGATGTGGTCAAGAGATAGACCAATTCTAAGACACTTCCCAAATACTTTCTTACGTAAAAAAGCATCATCTTCTAGAGTGGCAGTATTTGATAGCTCGAGTAAGTCCCTGGAAATTTCAGAGTGTCCAGTAAAAAGTCATTTTTCTTAAATAATAGGGAGATTTGTCATTGCAGGCCAGAAATTACCTGAAAACCAATATGTTGCTAGCCAGTCCCTCACCGTTAGGCTATTGCAAGACGTCCGTGATGTGTATGTCGTATTATGAGGAAAGCGTTTAGAATTTGTTAGGAATTGTTTAAAATATAAAGATATTTGATACAATGAAAAAATATTTTAAAAAATGCAATGAATTCTCATGAGCCATTTTCCAACATAAGAAATAAAAAATGATGCATAAATTTGAAGCTTCTCTGTATTACTTCCAATCTCATCTCACCAGGCCCCTGAAAGTAATCTCTGTCCTAAATCATATGCTTTTTATCCTCAAGTATTTCTTTGAGAAAATTAGTGTATACTATTGACTTGAATGTTTATAAACTTTATATAAAAGATATTTTGCACATCTTTTTCCATTCAACATTGTATTTAAAGTTTCATGCACATTGATAAATATAGCTTCAGTCCATTCATTTTCATTTCTTTTTTTTGTTTGTTTTTGTTTTTTTATTTTATCATGTTATGTTAATCACCATATATTACATCATTAGTTTTTGATATAGTGTTCCATGATTCATTGTTTGTGTATAACACCCAGTGCTCCATTCAATACGTGTCATTTTCATTTCTGATTAGTATTTCATTTATTTTTCCATTCTCCTATCAGCAGATTATGTAGGTTATTTCTATTTTGTTTAAGGAATGTATACTTTCAACTTGATAAGATATTGTCAAATTGTTCTTGAAAGTGGTTCTACTAATAAATACTCAGATGGGAAATGCATTAGAGTTCTTATTGTTTCACATCCTTACCATTTGCTATTTGTCAACCTATTAAAAATTTTGTCTCTCTAATGTTATCTTACCATGGTTCTAATACCTGTTTCTCTATTTCTAGTGAGGTTAAGCATATTATTGGTAAGGTTTACATCTTTCCTAATAAATTTGCTTTCCTTATTTCATTCTCCATTTCTTACATTAAATATTGCCCTCTCTTTCTGTTTCTCATTTTCTCTTTCACATACTCACATATCCACAACCACACACACACACAAACACACACACATGCACATGCATGCACATACACACACCAATACTTTCTACTGGTATGTATGTCCTGCAAAGCAGAAACATAGATGTATTCTCAATTCTTAACATAAGGTATGGCCCAAATAAGGTGCTTAATAAACATTTTCTGAATTAATGAATTTTTGTTGTTTTTCAACTTCAAATTCAGTGCAGGTCCTGATGACAGACATTAACAACTAACTAGTCTCTCTGACTATAGTGACTTTCTGCTGCTTATTCATCCTGTACACCAGGATGTTCCTGAAATACAACATTCATTTTGTCACTTCCATCTTTAAAAACCTTCCATGGCTCCCCGTTGCTAAGCAGAACAGGGTCAAACTCCCATGTAGATAGTTAAGGCCCTTCCTCAAATGGAGCCCCTTTGTCAACTCCATTTTATTTCTCATTATGACTCCAATCTGAGCCCTCTGCCCTAAGAAAGTTGGTCCCCTTGCTTCTTCCCATGAGACAGCTTAGTGACTATAAAGGTTATCCTTAGAACCTCCAGAATGTTGTGCATATGGAAAATTCTGTACATTTTTTACTAGCTTGTTAGAACTTTGAAGGGCAGAGTCTCTATCTTCCATACCTGGGACACAGTAGGAATAACTGTTGGTTTTTAGGTGAATAGATTATGTTTTTTGTTTCCTGAGGTGAACTGAACACACAGCATACACCAAGAACTCAGTTCTGGTACAAAACAGATAAAATGAATGTCAAAACCTATCTGGGGATTAACATCACAATTTTCATGATGGAAACACACTGTAAGTAGGTTCCAGGCACTGTGTTGGTTAATATTTCTTTGTATACAAAAAACAATTTTGTCAGTTCTCTGTCCTGAAGGGACTTAGAATATAAAAGGGAAAACAATTTTTAAATATTATAATATCTACCTCTACCTCTGCCTCCACTTATATATCTACATTTTGTGTTCTATAAGCACAGTTGTGGAAAAACTTACCCTGCCTGGGTTACTCAGACACTAGCCAATGACCAGAAAACAAGATCTTCAAAAGAGCACCTGGAAGTCATTCTTCTGCCTTACAAGGGTCACCTATTTTATTTCAGAAAATGATAAGCTCCCTGAGAAATAAGGCTCAGAAAGGACTAATGGCAAATAGCTGAGAACATTCCTTCCCTTCTTTCTTATACTGAATTACTAAGACCCCAGAATGTTGTGAGGCAGTAAAGGTCACTGACATCAGAAGATTCATAAAGGTCTGAAGTCAGTGCGGGATCTGGAGTCCAATCTATTTTTTCCTTTCCCTTTATTTTCTATTGGCATGTACCCAACATATCCTTCTTACACTTAAAAGCAGATGCTCTATACTGAGGGAAAGAATAATGAAGTCAGCAGAAAATTGAGCTTCTCATTTTGTTCTACCCGCTAACCCAGAGGAGAAATGAAGAAATTGCACTACACACTCTCCCAAGTATATCTAGATTTAATATCCTATGCCTCAATGATTCTAAAGTCAGAAGTGTCTTTGGTGCACATTATTTTTTTTAAAGATTTTATTTATTTATTTGAGAGAGAGAGAGTGAGCAAGCACAGCTGGGGGGAGGGGCAGAGGGAGAGGGAGAAGCAGACTCCCCAGTGAGCAGAGAGCTGGACGTGGGGCTCGATCCCAGGACCTGGGATCATGACCTGAGTTGAAGGCAGAAGCTTAACTGACTGAGCCACCCAGGTGCCCCTTTGGTGCACATTATATTTATTGACAGATGTATTTATTGACAGAGCCTATGTCTTTAAGAGTTTCTGCCTATTTATTTCAAGTTTTGAAAGCATAAGTACAAGTTATTCTCAAATTTTACATAGTAACTGAAAGTGCTAAAGAAAAAAAAAACTTTTAGTAACCACCTTGAATACTTGGTAGAATTTCAAAGTTTCTAATGATTTCAAAGTAAAGCACTTGGGCTTTCCTGTAGCCTGTACTTTATTTTTTTTTAAGATTTTATTTATTTATTTGACAGAGAGAGACACACCGAGAGAGGGAACACAAGCAGGGGGAGTAGGAAAAGGAGAAGCGGACTCCCTGCTCTGGGGTTCAATCCCAGGACCCCTGGGATCATGACCTGAGCCGAAAGCAGATGCTTAACGACTGAGCCACCCAGGCACCCCAGCCTGTACTTTAAAACCAAGAACTTTCAGCAAATGAGTGTTTGCAAGGTAAAATCCGAGGGGAAAATAAACATCCCTTTACTGTAAAAATGTCTTTCCAGTTAGCTTACATTCTGTTCAAAATTCTGAACAGAATTTCAGATAATTTCTGAATTTACTAGCTGTAAGAACTTTGAAGGGCAGAGTCTCTATCTTCCATACCTGGGACACAGTAGGAATAACTGTTGGTTTTTAGGTGAATGGATATAATCAACTGATTATAAATGTGGTTAGAATTGAAAAAACAAGAAATAAGAAGAGGGTTGGCAAAGATATGGAGAAAAAGGAACCTCCATGTGCTGTTGGTGGGAATGTGAACCGGTACTATCACTGTAGAAAACAGTATGGAGTTTCCTCAGAAAGATTAAAAATAGAACTACCATATGATTCAATAGTTCCACTACTGGGTATTTATTCAAAGACAATAGAAACACTAATTCAAAAAGATATATGCACCCCATGTTTATTGCAATATTATTTACACTAGCCAAGATATGGAAACAACCTAAGTGTCCATCAAGAGGTGAAGGGATAAGGAAGACAACACACACACACACATGAATATTATGCATCCATAAAAAAGAATGGGCTCTTGCCATCTGTGACAATATGGATGGACATGGATAGTATTATGCTAAGTGAAATAAGTCCCCAGACTGAGAAAGACAAATACTGTGATTTCACTCATATGTGGAATCTTAAGAAAACGACTAAATAAACAAATAAAAAGCAGAATCAGACCGATAGATAGAGAGAACAAACTGATCGTTGCCAGAGGGAAGGGGGATGGAGGATAAGCAAAATGGGTGAAGGGGAGTGGGAGACACAGGCTTCCGGTCACGGAATGAATAAATCAAGGGAATAAAAGGCACAGCATAGAGAATCTAGTCAGTGGTATTGTGATAGCATTGTACTGGTGACAGATGGTAGCTACGCTTGTGGCGAGCACAGTGTAACATATAGAGAAGTTGGATCACTATGTTGTACAACTAAAACTAATGTACCATTGTGTGTCAACCATACTCAAAAAAATTTTTTTTTAAATTCAAATGATTCCTCTAAACATTTCCATTTATTTAATTTCATTTCTATTTTTAAATTCTCTTTTGCATACTTAGAGAGCACCTGCATTCTTGCTAATTACATATTTCAATTAATATTGTTACTATATAAGGTATGCCCATTTTTACTGAATAAGAATATAATAAAATACATGGTAAAAAATGCTGACTGTCCTTGACAAATGCTGTATGGAAGGGGAAATCTTAATTGTCAGGTGTTATTGAAAATATTATTAAGTAATCTTAAAAGGCCTGAGACTCTGAGGTAATGAAATAGAGAAGTAATTAATTTTTATTTTTAATGGGTATAAGAAGAAAGACCAGATGTATTCTGGAAAGCACAAGCATGGATAAAATATAAAGCATGGGTGAAGATCATTAAGTGGTTTAAACACACAAAGGTTTACTCTTCTAAATAAAAGAGGGCAGGTATGAAGTCCTCAAGAAATTATCTGAAACCAAAGTACCTCTTGTGTCTGCTCTGCCATTGTAGGCTTCAGCTATCAAGTTTACACCCCAGACCTCCCAAAGGAAGAAAGAGGGAAGGGAAAAAAAAGGCCCATGTCTACACTGTGTTGACTCCCCTTAAAGAGACGTCTCAGCTATCCTACACAATAATTCTGCCTTCACCTCATTGACCAGAACTCAGTGTCATAGTTGCTGCAAAGGAGGCTGTGATATGCAGTGCTTGAGCTGGGTTATTAAAGAAGAGGGGGACACTTGATACTGTGTAGGTGACTAACAGTTTCTGTTTTAATAACCAAAAGGGGAAGTAAGCAAATGGAGCATTAGGGAGGAAGAAGCAGTGCATGGAATTGGACAATAACTCTTCATACATCAAAAGTTTATGCGGTATAAAGACTATGACTGGTGGGTCATTGAGACTCATAGAATTATTATCTATAGTACTATGCTGAGTAGCCGAATGATAAGGAAAAAGTCATCATTCCCTCTCTTGGTCTCAATTTCTTTACCTAAAAAAATGAAAGAATGTATTATATCAGTAGTTTTCAGACTTTTTCTCAGCAGCAGAATTTTTTTTTACATAATTTTATGCAAATTCCCAGATAAGACTGATGAAAAGGAAAACTTAGCAGTTGAAATGGGAGTCACGAGCTGGTAGCTCCATACCATGGGCTTTCCTTTGTTCTCCAATATGACCTCTGAGATACCCAAGAGCTCAAAGTACAACAGTGTGAAATCCACTGGTCTTGCTTTTTGACCTGAACATTTCAGGGTTTGACGACTCAGACCAATACAGGGGTTCTGTAGGCCTATTGTCCATAAGCCTTTGTCTCTCCCTTCTAATACCTACTAACAAAGAACCTGGAGAGAAAATTTCTATTTTATTTCTTATTTGGGAAGAAAATAAGATTCTCATTTTTTATTTCTATTTGAAGAGAAAATAAAATAAATAAAATTCTTATTTTTTAAAAATTCTATTTGGGGAGAAAACATGGGGAGCCTTTTAATATCTGACCCCTTTTTGCATAAAACTTAAAATCTGGCCCTGTTCACAGGGCTTCTTTGGAATTCTTTACAAGTATAGATGTACACATTGTATATACCTTGATATTTACTAGACTAGATAAGTAGCTAAATTAGATGTGTGTGTTGTTAGGATATCCCTCCATGAAGTGTTAACTTCTAAAGACCACAAAACCATATTCTAGATAATTTATGTCCAATAACACCTGATTTTCTATACATTTCTTAGTTAATGCCTGGATTTAATCCAAAGGTGAATATTGAAAGGAGAAGTTTGACTGTATGCCATGTAGTCAATTTAATATAGTCATGGAGAGGGGGAAGATGTTTTCCTACAGGAATTTTAGCGAAAGTGTTGGAGTTTAAATTTCACGTGTGGCTTTTCCTTTATGAGGATTAGCTGCTGTGCAAGTCTGAAAAAAAATGCTAGGGAGAAGTAAAATTATAGATAGAGATAGTGTAAAACCAAGGGTGGCTTTTGAGTCACACTTAATAGGAATATAGAACTCTTTACACTTTCCAAGTTTTCTCCATTCTATTGGGACTCTTAAACTGAAATAATAATCTCTTTTCCCCTTTAAATAATTCTTGTCCTACTTTTAAGACTACTGGGGGAATAAAATAAAACACATGCAAAACTGAACATCAGCATTACTAAAACATATGTAACAGCATGTAGAAACTCCACAGACCTTGTAAAAATCCATTTAAGACCACAGAGAAAATCACCTAAAGTACAGACCAAAATGTATTTGACTGGAGAGCATGGGTTTGGAGGGCAAGAAACTCAGAATTTACTTTTAGCTTTTTCATTGCCCAAATCTCTGTCTTCTGTGTAATCATTCTTATCTACCTGAATCTTAGTCTCACCTTTCATAGAGTTGAATGGCAGTTTCCTCTTGTCTTCCAGAAATATCGGGAATGCTATGGTCATTTTCCTAATATTCTTAGGTCAAATGAAAGAAGGTGGCTAAATAACTCCAGACGTTACTGCTGTTGCAAATGCTGATGAAATACAAGACAGTATGGCTCTCGTAGCCTCATGAACCTGGCATTAGACTTAAGGTCATTTGCAAAACGTAACAAGTTTATGATTACCTGCTATTCTCTCTGGATCCATAGTTCTATGGCCAGATTCCCTTTGGTAGATCTAGATCATTTAATCTTTCCTTTACCCTTGACTACCAAACATTATCTCCTTTAAATTTAACCAGAGGTTTAAAACCAAGAACTTCTACATGTGATGGATTTCCTTCTATTCTAAAATCTAATGGATTCCCCTTGTGAAAGCTCAATGTGGTAGGAAATGAGGTGCTACAAATCAGTGGGCTTTAAGATTTCTCTCTTCAATGCTTAGGTAGGTCACTGGGGCCCTTTCTTTCTCAATTCTAATAGTTCCAAACAGCCAAAGAGTCCCTAGTCCTTGACCTTGAAATTTGGGCTTGGATCCACAATCTTCAGAACTGGGAGTCAGCCCAAGTATAGCTCTTGTCTGGCTGCAGCCCAAAAGTTTGGTGAAACTCCTAGAAACAAAATATCCATAAACAAACAAAATTAACTAATGCATTACTTTCATGCCATTTGAATTTAAATCAGAGCAATTACTTTTAAAAAGTCACATAAAGTATTAAAGAATTTCCCAATTTGCAAAAAGGTATTCTTTAGCAACATAATGGTTTTTAGGGACACAGTGGGTTAGGTCTTAGGGAAAGTTTTGCATGACCTGCCATTAAACTTGGTTCTGTAAACCACTCTTGGCAACTCCACTGTGTAAGGTTGTGGTCAGCCACAACCTCATGGGCATGTGACCTCTGCTGTCTCCCAGAACCCTATGTTTAGAAAGGCTCCATGCTTGGTTGAATGCTTTGGTGTAGTCTTCTCGAAATTCTTTGGACTGGGTTTTGTAAGTAAAGTTTGATGTGACAATGAAGCATGAACACGAGAAGAAGAAATATATACCCCTGTTATTTGTCTCCCTGGTTGTATGTAGTGTTTGCCATCAGCACACAATTCTAGGGGATCCACAATGCATGGGAATTCACTAATACTCAAAATGAGTGCAAGGTAAGCTTCTTATGTCTATGACTGAGTAAATAAGGGTACTAACAGCCCTAAGAAGCAACACTATTAGAATCAAACTTGCTTTGAATTCAGAAGGCTAAAATGGCAAAAATTAGTGTTACCCTCAAAGACTTAAGGAATATAGAGGTAGTAGTCCTCATCACATCCCCACTGAATTCACCAATCTGATCCTTGTGAAAACAGGACAGAACATGGCAGATTATGATAGACTACATAAACTTAACCAACTGGTAGGCTCAATCACAGCCAATGTGTTGGAAGTGGGATTTTCACTAGAACAGATCTCTGAAATTTGTCATACAGCTATTGAATAGCATACGCATTCTTTCAATGCCCATCAAAAAGCTCTTTTTATTCACCTAGAATAAACTGCAAAACATATATATGTTTTAGGATTTTGCTAACTTTCCTCTTTCTGTCATAATAGAATCATAGGGACCTTGATAATCTTGACATTCTGCAGAATATCACGCTGATCTCTTACAGTGATGACATAATGCAAATTAAATCTGGTGAATAAGAAGTAAAAAGTATTCTAGATAAGATCTGGTATGATACAAGTGTGATTGGGAGTGGGAGATACTCTGTACATATTCAGGAACCTTCTAAAATTTTTAGTAACCAATAGCCTACAGCATTTTGGGATATCCCCTCCAAGGTAAAAAACAAATTATTTCACCTTATACTTCTGACTACTAAGAAAGAGACACAATACTTGTCAAACCTCTCCATATTTTAGGGAGAGCATATACCACACTGGGAAATATTGATCAACACATTTGTTGAGCAACTTGAAAATCTGCCAATTTTGAGTGGTGACCAGAACAAGGGAGGCCTCTGCACCATGTTCTGGTCTGAAGCACCTGGTCCTGCTACTTGGATCATACAATCTGGCCTATCTAAAATGGCTATAAGTCTCCATAGTAGACCAGGATGGATTGTAGAATATATCCCAAGCACCAAAATTTGAGTTGCAATGCAGATTCCTAAGGTTCTAGAGTGAGAGCATGCCATTTGAAGAAGAGAATTATTCACTGTTTAAAAAACAGCTCCTCAGAGATTTGAATAAGCAAGACGGTGAAATAGGAAGCTTTGTTCTACCACAGAGATACATATACAGTGCAACAAACCTTTATGAAAAATAAAGAAACCAATTAAAAAGTAATAGTAACAAAAATAATCACAAAACCAAGAATAGCTACACTGAAACAGATGAGAAAAGCCATTCAATTTTATCCACAATAGCTTTAACCCAAGCCAGCACAGCATGGTACAATGAGGAGAAAATGCCCAAACTGTAGTTTTCCCTTGGGAGGAGAGACAAGACTGGACTGTAGGTCTGAAGTTCTGGCTATTCGGGGCTGCCTGAGGGACTGGTTTCTGTTTCATCTAACTCAGAGCACCAGTGGAGAACTGGCCTAGTTTGGAAGTCTGGGCATCACTGAGGACCGAGGAAACTGGCAGTTTCCTGCAGCACCAGAAGACTGCAGTGCCACAGACAACTTTAAGATAGGTCATTTGACTTTCTCTGACTGACTTATTTCACTCAGCATAATACACTCTAGTTCCATTCATGTTGTTGCAAATGGCAAGATTTCATTCTTTTTGAATTATATATATATATACATACATATATATATATATACACACACACACACACACACAAAACATCTTTCTTCATTCATCTGTTGATGGACATCTGGGCTCTTTCTGTATCTTGGCTATTGCAACATTGCTGCTATAAACATTGGGTGCAAGTGCCCCTTCAAATCACAATTTTTGTATCTTTTGCATAAGTACCTAGTAGTGCAATTGCTGAGTTATTGTTCTATTTTTAACTTTTTGAGGAATCTCCATCCTGTTTTCCAGACTGGCTGTACCAATTTGCATTCTCACCACTC
The DNA here is from genome assembly GCF_003265705.2 of Callorhinus ursinus. Lineage (NCBI taxonomy): Eukaryota > Metazoa > Chordata > Mammalia > Carnivora > Otariidae > Callorhinus > Callorhinus ursinus. The sequence goes on along the minus strand of NW_027397079.1, from coordinate 30,483,877 downwards.
ACTCTTGGGTGGAATTTAAGAAACAAAACAGATGAGCATAGGAGAAGGGAAGGAAAAATGAAATAAGATAAAAACAGAGAGGGAGGCAAACTATAAGAGACTCTTAACTATAGAGAAAAACTGAGGGTTGCTGGAGTGGGGGAGGGGGGATGGGCTAATGGGATGAGGGGCACTAAGGTGAGCACTTAAGGTAATGAGCACTGGGTGTTATACACAGCTCATGAATCACTAAATTCTGCCCCTGAAACTAATAATATACTGTATGTTAACCAACTTACTAACTTGAATTTAAATAAAATGTAATAAATAAATAAATAAATAAATAAATAAATATCTCAAAAAAAAAAAGGTCATTTGAAATTATGGAGTCAGAGGAACAAACAGAAAAAAGAATGAAAAGTAAAGAAAACCTAGGGGACTTTCAAATGAACCAATGTATGCATTATAGAAATCTGTAAAAGAGGCTAGAGGAAAAAATAATTTATTTGAAGAAATAATGGCCGCAGACCTCTCAATCTTAGGGAGGAAATGCACATCCAAATTCAAGAAGCTCAAAAAACTTGAACTAGGATAAACCTCAAGAGACACACACAAAGACATATTATAATCAAACTTTTAAAAGTCAAAGGCAAAGAGAGAATTTAGAAAGCAGTGAAAGAAAAGTGACTTATCACATTCAAGCTCCCACAAGATTATCAATAGATTTCTTAGTAGAAATATTAGAGGCAAGAAGGGAAGTAGATAACACATTTAAAGTGCTGAAAACAAAACAAACTACCAACCAAGAATACTATATACAGTAAACTGTCCCTCAAAAATGAAGAAATAAAGACCTTCCAGATAAAAGCTGAGGGAATTCATACCACTGGATCTGCCTTGTAAGATGCTAAACAAAGTTCTCTACGTTGAAATGAAAGGATGCTAAACAAAAACACAAAAGCATGCAAAAATATAAAGCTCTTTGGTAAAAGTAAATATATAGACGAATACAGAATCCTGAAATACTATAATGGTGGTCCATAAATCATTTTTAATTCTGGTGTAAACTTTAAAAGATAAAAGCTTAAGAATGACTATAACTATAAAAATATGTTAATGAATACAAAATGTAAAAGATGTAATTTGTGACATCAATAACTTAAAGTAGGGGGAGTTTAAAGGAGTAACATTTTGTATATGATTTCAATTAAGTCATTTTTAGTTTAAAATAGATTATTGTAGGGGTGCCTAGGTGGCTCAGTCAGTTAAACAACCGACTCTTGATCTCAGCTCTGGTCTTGATCTCAGGATCATGAGTTTAAGCCTTGCATTGACCTCCACTCTGGGCATGGAGCCTACTTAAAAAAATAAAATAGATTATTATAAGATGTTTTATATAATCCTCATGGTAACCACAAAGGAAATACCTATAGAAGATACACAAAAGAAAATGAGAAAGGAACCAAAGCATGTAACCTAAAAAAATCAACAAAATAAAGGCAGCAGGAAAGGAAAAGAGGAATAAAATAACTAAAAGACATACAGAAAGCAATGAACAAAATGGTAATAATAAGTCCCTCCCTATTAATCATTAATTGCTTTAAATGTAAATGGGTTAAACTCCCCCAATCAAAAGATATAGAGTGACTGAATAGATTTTATTTTATTTTTATTTTTTAAAGATTTTATTTATTCATTTGAGACACAGAGATACAGACAGAGAGAGAGCATGAGCAGGGGGAGAGGCAGGGGGAGGGGGGAAGCAGGCTCCCTGCTGAGCCAGGAGCCTGATATGGGACTCTATCCCATGACCCTGGGATCATGACCCGAGCCGAAAGCAGATGCTTAACCATCTAAGCCACCTAGGCGCCCAAGACTGAATAGCTTTTAAAAGAACAAGACCCAACTAAATACTATCTGCAAGGGACACATTTTAGCTCTAAGGACATACACAGGCTGAAAGCAAAAGGATGGGAAAGATAACCAAAAGAGAGCAGAAGTGGCCATATTTATGTCAGAAAACATAGACCTTAAGTCAAAAACTTTATAAAAGCCAAAGAAGGATAAAATGGTAAAAGGGTCAATTTACTAGGAATCTCTAACAATTATAAATACATATGCATCTATAGAGAGCATCTAATAGAGAGCACCCAAACATATGAAGCAAACACTGTCAGAACTGAAGGGAGAAATCAAGAGTAACTCCAATAATGGTGGGAGGTTTCAGTACCCCATTTTCAATAATGGACAGAATGACTAGACAGATCAACAAGGAAAGAGAGGATGTGACTAACACTATAGACAGATTAGATGTAACAGATATAAACAGAACACTCAACATTGCCAGAATACATATTCTTCTCATGTGCATATGGAACATTCTCTAGGACAGGTCACAGGTTAGGCTACAAAATATATCTTAACAAATTTAAAAAAAGTGAGATCATACAAAGTATCTTTTCTGATCACAATGAAATGTAACTAGAAATCAATAGCAAAAGGAAAACTGGAAAATTCAAGTAATTCAAGTTAATGGAAATTAAACAACACACTCTTGAAAAACCAAGACTGAATCATTATGAAATAAAAAATATGAACAGAACTATAACAGTTAGGAATATTGAATCGATATTCAAAAACTTCCCAACAAACAAGAGCTGATGAGACCAGATGGCTTCACTGGAGAATTCCACCAAAAATTTAAATTAACACCAATCCTTCTCAAACTCTTACAAAAAAATAAAGAGGAGGAAACATTTCCAAATTCAATTTAAGAGGCCAACATTATCCTAATACCACAATTAAAACACTATAAAAAAAAGATACAGACCAACATACTTGATTAATACTGATGCAAAAATCCACAACAAAATATTAGCAAACTGAATTCAACAGCACATTAAAAGGATTATACACCATGACTCAGTGAGATTTATTCCTGAAATGCAAGGATGGTTCAATATGGAAAAATCAATCAATATAATACACCACATTAACAGAATGAAGGGGAAAAATCACATGATCATTTCAATTAGACAAAATTAAACACTCTATAATGATAAAAACACTCAACAAACTAGGAAGAAGGAAATTACTTTAACATAATGAAGGCTACAGGCGTAAAACCCACGTACAAAAAGCCATTATATATGGTCTATGTCCATTATAGATAGAATCCATGGGATCAAGAACAAAAGAATTGAAGTAGGAGTGACTATTCTTACAATCATGTTCAGTGACCAATTTGGAATTTTATGCTTTCTGTCTCTACACCAGGTTCTGTGGGATTATATGTTCTATTCCTGGAATGGAAGGCTTATTACCAGGGGACAGTGTGTGGGTTTCACTAACCCCAAAGTTACTGCTACCACTTAGTCATTTGGGGCTATTCATGCCAGTAGACCATAAGGTGAAGAAGAAATCCTGCTTGGAGTATTTGACCACCATGAAGAGATACTGTTGCTACTGTACAATGATGTCAAGGAAAAGTATGTCTGGCATTCAGGAGATTCACTGCGGGAGCCTGCTGGTATTCAGTGCCCAGTGATAACCATGAATGGGTAGTTGCAGCAAGTGAGTCTGACAAAAGTCCAAAAAATGGGAGGATTAGAAATTTCAGAAATGAGAGTCTGGGTCATCTTGCTGGCAACTGAAAGCAGCTGAAATGAATGTAGAAAGCATGGTAGAGGAAAATGATAACTATTACTGATGAAGTAGGGACTAGTTAAAGCAATGGGACTGTAGATAGCTCCACTTATCATCTTGTTATGTCTTTTTCTCCTTAATAAATTTTGTGTGGCCACAACTTTGAAGCATCCCTAACACAACAAAATGAACTCAATATGGGACATGAGTGGACCTGAGAAGTACAAAGGATGATTGTAGCCAATGTCTTTGCTGCTCAGCTCCTATCCTCTCAGTGCTCACTGTCCCCAGACACACCTGCAGGTTTGTACATGAAGCACAGCTTCTTTTTTTTTTGAAAAGTCATTCTGACTGAGAGCTTTTTCTGGCCATCAGAACATGTTAAACCCACATAGGATGGGCTGAGAGGAACTGGGACTAAAAGCTCTGCCAGCAGCTCCAACAGATGACAAACAGAGTTAGTAGACACATACCTAGGCTTTCTTGCTTTTGGGTAGAGCCGCTTTGAGATATGATTGTCACTCAGCAGTCATCAGTAGGCCTGAAGACTAATTGCTCACAGTGGCTGATTAGTTAATAACACCTTTCTTTCGCCTTAATTCCCTTCCTTCTGGAATGGCCTCCCAAATAAACTGGCACTCAAATCCAATTCATGGCCTGGGGTTCTAAAGGACTACAATTTACAAGAGACTTTTAACCCAGGTCCACCTGAAACCAAACCATGAACTCTTTAAGCACTATGGTATCCTTCAATGTCCCATAAAATGTGGCCTATGGAATAATTGCCTTAGTATTACCTGGTGACAACTGTTTAAAATGAAGATTCCCATATAGTCAATGGTATTGTAATAGCATTGTACTGTGAGAAGTGGTAGCTACACTTGTGAGCATAGCATAATATATAAAGAAGACGAATTACTATGTTGTCCACCTGAAACAAATGTAATATTGTGTGTTAACTATATTCAAATAAAAAAATTAAAAAGAAATGAAGAGGTAGAAGGAAAATAAACAAAACAAAACAAAATAAATAAAATAAGATAAAATAAAATAAAATAAAAATAAGATTCCCAGGCAGATGGGTCTTAAAAATTCTGGAGCTTAAAAATGACTTCAGTATTTTGAATCTCAGTTAAGATTTCCAAGGCTGAGGAGGATTCTCTTTCTACATGTACTAATTACATATCATTTCAAGTCACATAGACTGTCCCTAAATGATTTTCTACATTTTTATTTCATGTATGTATGTATGTTGCTTATACTATATGCTTATTCTTATGGATATACTTTGGTTTCTCATAGCAGATCAAGAGTATTCAACAAGCTAAAGTAGGAAAATTTCCTAATGATAGAAAAACAAAATTCAAGGAGAAGAGAAAATGTCTTGAAGCAATGGATTTTTGATCCTTCATTCTCCATCTACCAACAATTTCCCATGAGGCCCTGAAAAGGCCAGTTAACCTCTTAGTGTCTGTGCTTCCTTATGTGTTAAATGGGACTCATAACCTTATGATGTAAGGGCACTAAACAGATGAATTATTTAATATTAGATGATCTATAATCTGCCACACAATATTATTTTGAAGATGCCCATACATTATTGATAGCTGAAGGCACTTATCTTACATTATTAGAATATGCAGTCTCTCACAAATTTCAGATATTATATACACTTTTTAATAGGTGGCAATAAGATACATGCTGTGAGATATTTTTAGCTAAAGTGAGTTAATCCTAGCTGACCTACACTGAAATGTTTAAGGGCTCTGTGAAAATGATGAACCTAATCTTCATAGTGGGTAATAAATATTACTGTATTTATTTGTAGTTCAATAAGACTTTGGCATTCAGGGATTTGATATCCTAGTATGTATTCTTTATAAACAGTCTCAGAGATTAATGTCCCAGAGTAACCTGCAGTTCTGTGGTGGCATCAATTTGAATTGTACACACTAAGAGCCTGATAGGTGGGAGCCAGTCTCAACGGCACTGAGCAAAGCTAGCTAGCTTCTCTTCATATGCACTCAGCTTAGCCCTGTCCTCTTCTCTCAGAGGTAGTAGCTGTTCTTAAGTGATAGAACCTTGGTATATTTGTGAAAAATGGCTCTTCTGGGAGAAATAAGCCATTGCTAGTGCTGGTGATGAAACTGAGGCAGTCTAAGAAGTGCCTATTCTTAGTCAGAAAAGAGAGATTTTTAATAAATTAAGGAGCGGAATGTTGCAGGTGGCAGATTTAAAGCCATGACACAATGGAGTCCACCAAACAGGTATATGAGAACCAGAAAAATCACTTCATGAAATTACTTGAGCAAGCGTCCTCACCAAATCAAAATGTCATTCATTTGTGCATTTTTATTCTTTTTTAAAAATGGTTAATCTGAGGGTCAGAAAAGAAGTTTTCATTTTCAATTTTACTTTGTAGTATTTTGTAGGAGAGGTTATATGTTAGGGTAGTGTCCTTTCTCATTTCTTTTATCAATTTTAATAGTGTCTTAGCTAATTTTTCTGCATTTTTGTAGGAGGAAATCACACAATTTCCAAATGAAAGTGGTTACCTCCTACTGTCTGACATTTGAACCATTACACTCATTTTGTTGTACTGTATGAGCACTTCAGAAAGAATGTTAAAAATAGAGATACCTGACATGTTTCTATTGTTCTTAATTTGAATAGGAATATTTATGGGGTTTCTCAATGTGTATTTTGTAGAACAATTGCCCTCTTTAGAGAAAGAAGTCTATGATAAATTAAACTTTAGAAATATGCCACATGTTGTTCCCATGTTAGAAAGTCAAAGAATATATTCACTTACTTATTAAATGTGCTGAGTAGCTCTACAGTTTAATCTTCTACAGTTTATTTAATCCTGGGGTAAACAATCCTCCAGAAATTAAAAAAAGAGATAACAATTTTTAATGTCTTATGAAGCCAACATAATTTTGATACCACATTAAAGTGAAAAAATATTTAAATAGGTTACCAGTTTTTAATCTCATTCTTTTTTAATTTTTTAAATTTTATTTTATTATGTTATGTTAATCACCATACATTACATCATTAGTTTTTGATGTAGTGTTCCATGTTTTTAATCTCACTCTTAAGCAAATTGGCAGATATGTCATCATTCAAAGTGAGAGCAGCAGTGGTAAGGAAAACCTCTACCACAATGTCTCCAGTGGTCACTACAGAATGGAAACCAAGCCTTCTAACCATTGAAACAAAGTCATAAATGAGAGCTTTCCAAAGTGAACAATTTCCATAAAAATAATATGAACAACTATTGTGTTAGAGATTGCCACTAAATTTTGTTGATTACTGAGACAAAATTTACCTATATCTCATCTTGCAGGCTTATGGATTAGTTTAGTCGAAGAATCATAAGGCAAAATGTATAAAACTTTGATACCTTTGCAAGTAGTTTTCCTGTTTGAACCATGATATCTTTAATTCTTTGTACATGATTGCAATTATGATCCATGATCTTCCATTTCAGATTATTTTATTCATCAAAGCTACCTTCCTGTCCACAAGGAATTGACTGCATAATAAACTTTATAAAGTCAAACTTATGAAATACATTTATACAAATAAAAATCCCTTTTCTCTTTCATAACTTCGTATAAAAGGTAGTTTTAAAATGTTTAAAAATTTGCCATTGCAGTTTGCTTCTATTAGTTACATCTCTATTCTTCAGTGATATGTGCTTAAAGTACTCTTTTTTTTAAACTTTATTTTTCTTTTTTTAAGATTTTATTTATTTATTTGACAGAGAGAGACACGGCGAGAGAGGGAACACAAGCAGGGGGAGTGGGAGAGGGAGAAGCAGGCTTCCCGCGGAGCAGGGAGCCCGATGTGGGGCTCGATCCCAGGACCCCGGGATCATGACCTGAGCTGAAGGCAGACGCTTAACGACTGAGCCACCCAGGCGCCCCCCCTTAAAGTACTCTTTTGCTTGTTTTTTGGTCAAGTTTTGAGATCATACATCCAGGTTTTTTCACTGTATTTTGAGACAGTCTGTATATTTTGTTAATTATCTATCCTCCAAAGATTTAAAGACTTCACATGTTAAATGTACACTGTAATAATATTGGATAACCTTTTAAATTTCCTTTTCTATTTCAGTCATATTTATTGGTATATTTAGGTTTTCTGCATTCTCTTTAATCAATATTGGTAATGTTTATTTTCCTAAAAAGTATCATTATTTCCAGATTTGGAAAATCCAAGAAATATCTTTCATTTGTGGTTATAATAAAAAGTACCCTGTACCACTTTCTCACTAACCTTTTCCTCATGTTAGGAAGGAAATAGAAAGAAGAAGGGAAAGACAGTGATAGTAGTAAGAGCAAAGGTGGACTGAAAGACACCCACCGTAGGAGAATGGAATAGAAAAAGTTGCTTTATTATTCTTTTCTACAGACTTCTTATTAAAAGACAAGTTATTATATAAGAAAAGTGAAGGTAGATATGCAAGGTAAAGGATATGCTCTCAAAGATTTAGGCAGGCCACTGTTACCCAAATTTCTTCAACTATACTATAAAAAAAATTTATACTAACTATATTCAACTTTTGATATGAGGATTAGGTAAAATATCCTATATTTCTCTGAAATACAATCCTACACAAATATAAACTAGTAGTATTATTTTATAAATTTCATATGTTCCAATCCTGACTCATCCTCCTCTAGCAAATTTCCATTTTAAATGATAAAAGATTATTTTTTTTCTTGGGGAAGATGACCCAAAATTGTACCAGTTATCGATGGCAGGTTCTGGCTGACCACAGGACTAGCCAAGAAAAAAGCGCTTATAAGATCAGAGAAACATATGCATATATATTATATATATATCAGTGTATTATATTTATTATCTGTATATACACATATATATTACATATACATATGTATACACATGTATATATACATGTATATATGTAATATACATGTGTATACATACATATATATTACATATATTATATATACATATTATATATATTATATATATTATTACTGAAAAGGAGTTATAATCACCAATATTGGTCTTCTAGATGAATTTTTAAAAATACTTTGGCAAATAATTACAACTTTGGAACTACTACTGCCCTCCTTAAAAAGAGTCAGTACTAAGTGTAAAAAGAGGAATAAATATTTAAGAGATGTGATACCTTGACAAGAAATGTGATCAAAAGAGAGAAAGATATTGGCTTGCAGTCCAACTACCTATCTTCTGTTCATTAACCCTTCTATCTAACTTCCCCCACTCCTGCCTCCATGATCTAGGCATTTTGTGGTTGGTTCTCCGGTAATAGCTGCTGAGAAAGTTAATTGATTTTTTTCCTATTTCTAACATCATCTCCCTCTTGTTTTGCATTTCATCTATTGTTTTGTTAACAGTGGCAACATTTCACTTGTAAGGAGGGCTTATACTTCCTGAAAGCCATCATTTTAGACATTTAGCAAATGTCACTTTCTTTAGCCTATACTCCTGTGGGTGGCAGACAGTGTTTTGTTCATTCAAAGCATGAGCTGAGGGTGCCTGGGTGGCTCAGTCAGTTAAGTGTCTGCCTTTGGCCCAGGCCATGATCCCAGGGTCCTGGGATCAGTTATGCATTGGGCTCCCTGCTCAGCAGGGAGTCTGCTTCTCCCTCTGCCCCTCCCCTCCTCTCGTGCTCTCTCTCTCTCTCTCAAAAATAAAATCTTAAAAAAAAATAAAAGCATGAACTGAGAACCAAGAAAAAAAAAAGGTGTACTTAATTGAAGCCCAAAGTGTTAAGACCATGGAAATATCATTCTGCAGCTCATTAAAACATCTATGGAAGTGTATTTCTCTAGAGAAAAATAACCAAATGAAATGTCCAAGCTCCATGCTATCTCTAGGCATCAGTTTGCATAGCTGGAGAGAATGGAAATGTGGAGGAAGGGGAATAGTGCTAGTGGTCCTATAGAACTTTGGATTCATCTGCATATCAGATGCCCCAAACTGGGGACATCACATTAAAAATGAACTTCATGAATTTCATGAGCTTATATTCGAGAGTGAGTATGACAAGGAGGACCATCTTATGAATGTAAAATATTTAGATAGGCAGAGGCAACAGATGCACAATAATGGCTGTGTTACAGAGGTGCAAATCTAATTTTCTCATATCTTCCTTCTTCCTCACTGAGTAACCCAATTTCTTAAGATAAAATGACTGAGATGGTTCAGTAAAGACCAAGAAAATCAGATGAACAACTGTAAATAATTGACCTACACTGTGACCTACACACAGAGTTACATGACACTTGGGAAACTATTATTTGTATAATATTAAATTTACAAATCACCTTAAAACCAGATCCTTACATTCTTCCTATGCTCGAGGTATTATTTTTGACTATTTTTCCACTTTTCAAATGGAATAAACAAACCAAGACTCAGAGATATTCAATGACTAGTCCTTTGCTTTAGAGCTACTATGCACAGAGCTGGGACCCAAACCCAGGTGGACTAGCTCCAAATCCCATGCTTTCCCTGCCTTTATGTGGGAAGGTACAACCCACCCATATGAAATAACAGAGAATTAAGCAGAACACATAAGGGAAACACTAGGTGAGTGTCCTCACTCTGCTGACAAGGTGCAGCTGGTGGGTCAAGACAGCATATTTGACTATTAGCAGCTGACTGAAGCAACTCCGAGACTAGCTTGAAGGATTCTTATTGACCTCATATAGCAGTATACCTATATGAAAAATACTGTTATATATGTCTGTAAAACATGTATTGATTCAATCTGCAAGCAATGCTTGGATTTGCCTTCCACTTGTGGCTGACATATGGACCCAGTGCAGCTAAAGATTATTCAGGCTCCTTTGGTCCTGGTTATTCTTTACCTCAAAAGGTAAACAAAATCCTGTAACCCTCCCTTTCTCATGCATCACTTCAGGTATTTTTATTATTATTAAAATGCCTGAAAGTTGGAACATTCAAAGGAACCCCCACCCCTCGGGTTTGGAGGACTTTATTGAGTGCTCTCTGAACTTGGGATTTAGACTCAAAGACTCTATTTCTTATAATTATCATTGTTCCTTACTGAATTTTCCCAAAAGGTATAGAAGTTGGTCCTAAAACATTCAGATCATCAAAAAGGATGAACAGATTTTCTAGGTAACTCTTTCAGCCTGTTACAAATTACTTTTTAGGAAAGGACATAAGATTCTTCTCTCCCTTATAATAAATGCCAGCTCTTGGATCATTGTTTCTAAACCATGATTAGAGCTATCCTGAGAGCCTCATGCCAGGTTCCTTCGGCTTTCTACATTAGCATATAGTTGCATGGTTTCTTTGTTCCAAGAAAAAGCCCTAAGACAACTCTGCTGTCAAAAATAAGTTTTTCCCTAAGTAGGAGGTCAATAGCATCTCCATAACCCCGGCTAAGAAGAAGAAATGAGATGCCAAGTGTGACACCCACTAATCATCTACCTTTCAGGGCTTGATTGGGTAATTTTCTCCAAGAATGAAGAAGCTGACAGAAATGCTTTCAAGATGGAAAGTGGGCTTGTAAACCTGCCTGACTTATTATTCTCTGCCTGAAAGCAATAAACATCTGTTTTCTTGATAAAGTAACCAGGTTCATATTTGAGGAGAACAAGGCTATAGTTGGCCTCCAATTATTGATTCTTCTTGAGAACACTACTTTACCCCAAACCCTCTAGATTCCATGACACAGCCTGTCAATAGCCCAAATTCCATTCCATGAGACATTTTTTCATGCTATAAAATGTTGGAGAATAGGTAATAGCTGTTCACTTTGATGGAGATATTGGAGTAAGGCCAAAGCTTAAGGAAGAGACTATTCCTCATATATAAACAAGTCTTACTCCTGAATATCCAGAATTCATTTCCTTGGACTTAGATAAGTAGATAGGTCTAGAAAGAGATGGGATTTTTGTCTTGTGGGGTGTGTGTGTGTGTGTGTGTGTGTGTGTGTGTGTGTGTGCGCATGTGTTTGTGTGTATTGTGTCTGAGTCTTATTATCATACTTAGAACACTCAGACTCTTGGTTCTTGACCAACAGAAGCTTATTCTATTACTACCATTTTAAAACTATAATAAAACAAACTATTCTTTTATTCATTCATTTATTCAGCAAAATTTTTTGAGTATCTCTATGTGCCAGACAATTTTTCAGGTACTTAAAAATATTAAGAAACAAAATACAATAATCCCTCTCCTCCTGGAAACTTAGATTATAGGCAATAAGTAACAGGCATAGTAAAGAAAGAGATTGCACA
>NW_027397079.1:30450600-30471967 GCF_003265705.2 Callorhinus ursinus | reverse complement strand
GATTATAGGCAATAAGTAACAGGCATAGTAAAGAAAGAGATTGCACATTGTGGGGGGAAAAAATAAACAGAGTAATGGAAATCGGAAAAGCCAGACTGGTAGTGAGTGGAAGACAGTTGCAATTTTTGAAAGAATGATCAAGAGTACAACTCACTGATAAGGTGACATTTGAGCAAAGGCTTGATGGAGATGAGAAAGCTATCCATCCATCCAGCTCCTCAAGGCAGAATATTCTAGGGAGAAGGGAAAACCAATGCAAGGGCTAGAAGACCAAGAAAGCAAGAACATGCCTGGGAAGTTCAAGCAGCAGCAAGGAAGTCAATATGCCCGAAGAGGAGTGATCAAGCAGAGAAGCAGCAGGATTTAATGTCAGAGAAGTAAGACTGAAAGGGCAGAAAGGAGTATGAATTATGCAGACCCTTTTGACTGTAGTGAGAACTTTGGCTTGTACCCTGAGTGAAATGAAGTCTTTTACTGGGTATTAAGCAATGGAGCCATGTGACCTGACTTGCATTTAAGAAGAATCACTATTTGCTTTGTTAAAAAAAAAAAAAAAAGACTGTGGATATCAGGTAGCAAGTGTAGAATCAAGGAGTTGTTTCAGGAGACTACTGCAATAGTCCAAGCAAGAGGCTCAGAACAGGGTGGTAGCAGTAGAGGTGGTGAGAAGTGTGGGACTCTGAATACATTTTGAAGAGTCAATAGGATTTCATGTTATGTGGTGTGTAAGGTGTGAAAGAGTCAAGGATGGCCTCAAGATTTTTTACTTCAGCAACTGGGGGGATGGAGATGTATCAACTGAGATGGGGAAAACTGTGGATGAAACAAATCTGGAGAAAAATATCATAACTTCAGTCTTGACATGTTGTTTTGAAATGTTTATTAGATAACCTAATGGAGATGTTACATAGGCCGCTATATTTATAGGTATAGATTTCAGTTGAAAGATAAAGTGGAGGTATAATTTTGGTATAATTTTTAAACATCTATGGCAATTATAATTATATTGCTGGAGGACATCACCAAAAGAGTAAATATAGTTAGAGAACTAAAGACTGAGCCCTAGAGCATCCCAAAATTAAGAGGTCAGGGATAAGAAGAGGAACCAGCAAAGAAGAAAAAAGAGAGCATGGTGTTCTAACCTGCAACAAGGAGGAGAGAGTTACTAATTGTACAAAAGTGATATTAGTAAAGTGGAGACTGAAATAGACCACTGGGTTTAGCAATGTAAATCTCACTGGTGACCTTGATAAAGGCTGTCTAAGAATGAGATTATAGCTGGTGACAACAGATGTGGAAAGCCCGTGTAATTTCTTTGCAAATAAGTACAAAAACTGGAGTGGGGGAATGGAATCAAAATAAGTTTTTTTTTTTTTTGTTTTCTAAGATAAGAGAAATAATGAAGTTTACATGTCATGTTGATGGAAAAATCCAGAAGAGAGGGGAAAAAAATTAATGATGCAGTAGAGAAGAGAGTAGAGAGTATTCCTAAAGCAGTACCTTGGGGTAAATGAATGTAGCTGAGCTGTGGTGCCCTGGGTGGATTGGTTTTGAATGGGAACATAGGTATTCCATCTATGGTTACAAGTGGACAGAGTAGGTGGGGACAGATGTGGATAACTGGGAAGATGTGATAATATGAGTCTTTCAAATGCTTCCGTTTTCTTTTTTTTTTAAGATTTTATTTATTTATTTGGCAGAGAGATACAGAGAGAGAACAAGTAGGCAGAGAGGCAGGCAGAGGGAGAGGGAGAACCAGACTCCCCACCGAGCAGGGAGCCCGATGCGGGGCTCGATCCTAGGACCCTGGGATTATGACCTGAGCTGAAGGCAGCCGCTTAACCGACTGAGCCACCCAGGCGCCCCGAATGCTTCTGTTTTCTGAGTGAGGTAAGAAGCAAGGCTATCAGGTGGAAATTATGAGGACAGGGGAGGAATTTTTGAACATCTGAAGAAAGTAGAAAGTGGGATATAGTTGTTTATGTTACGTTTAAAGTGAAGTCCTTGGGCCAGCAGCAGTGGCATCACCTGGGAGGCTGTTAGAAATGCTGACTCTTAGGCCTCAGAACTACTAAATCAAAAAATGCGTTTTAACAGGATCCCCAAGTGTTTCACATGCACGTTAAAATTTGAGAAGCTCTGGTCTTGACAGTCTGCCATAGTGGAAAGATCATGAAGGGTATGAGCTTTTGATGCCAATAAACTGAATTCTAACTCTGCCATTTAGAAATTTGTGATTCTCAGAATGTTATGTAAGCTCTGTGTATAGGTTTCCTCATCTGTAAATTGGGGAGAACTATTACTATTAGCCCGGTAGAAATAAAAGTGGTGGTGGTAGTCCGTTGTAATAATGATCGGTAACATTCACTGAGTGCTCTATCAGTTGCAGTCTTGGCAGGAAACAGAATTCACTCACATGGTTTCAATAAGCCATTCTCAACTCTGGCTTCATTACCTGCAGTGCTCTTAAACAGCACGAGCACGCCCAGGCCCCAACCCAGGCCTGTTACATCAATCTCTAGGGATGGGGGCCCAGGCATTTGTAGTTTTCAAAAGCTCCCTTGGTGATGATAATGTGCAGGAAGAGTTGAGAACCACTGCTTTTAGTGAGCAGATTTTAATGAAGGGACTACTTACAGAGATTTGGGAAGAGTCAAGGAAACAGAAATGGGATATTGAAGCACTCAGGGAGCAGCAACAGAGGGAAGGCGTTAACCTTCCTGGGCTGCAGGGACAGAGGGAGCAAACAGGGTCACTGCGGCAGTGGCAGAAGGGCCACCAGGTGGAGTTTCATAATGGAGGGCCTGGGTTACTGCCAGAGACGTACGCAGAAAAGGGCAGAAAGGAAATTCTCTAGTGTCTCTCTCTTCCTCCCTTCTGGTTCCCTGACACTTCCTCCCATTGGCTGGCCCCAAACTGAAGCTGGCTGGCAAGGGAACCTGGGTGATGTAGTCCTTTCTTTCCTGGGAAGGGACCAGGAGAGAGAAGATGGGAGAATGAATAGTGGGAGGCCAGGGGTTGCTGAGGATCAAATGGAGAATAATCAGCCCAAGCACCTACTATGGACCAGGCTTTCTTCCAAGTGCTTTACATGTACTAACATTTTAGTAAATGGCTTCATTCTTCTTCATTAGAACCCAATACTTTATTGAACAAAGGATATGTTCCAGGTCAATTAATTATTGGAGATGGTTAAATATTTTGAAGTTTTCAGATGCACTATCACCAGAATAGTGTTTTGTGTTGTTCTTCAGTAGTAAGGCTAAAGCCCAGAGCTTAGCATGCACATTCTCTAGGCCAGCTGTGTGCCCCTAGTAAATTCTTGGTAATCATTTGGTTATAGGAATACACTCTGGGTAATGAAACAAACTTGCCTTTGTCCTAATGACCCAGCTTTCTAATTTGTCTTAAGAAAACATGATAGACAAAGACACAGTGGGCCCCCAAGTTTAGATCCTGCTAGAATTCTAAGACACATTACATGAACTACATGAAGAAGTCTACAAGACCATCAATACTTATAAGTGTTCTCTGTTGTAAGATATATTTTGATATAATTAACAGTTCTGGGTAAACAAGCAGGACATTGGAAAAAACAGGCAGGAGAGGACAACTGGCTGAAAAGGGGCAGATGAAGAGTTCGATCTCGCAAAGATAGAGTGCAAAAGATAATCTGGGTCACATTTTAGAGTTATTAAAAGTTAACCAATAATATTTAGAAGATTTCCTACTCAGAAGAGGGAGATTTACTTATTTTGACCCAGAGACTCGCTAATGTCAAAGCTATAGTTGGATCTCAGTTGACTCCAATGGAGCACAGTGGATGGAAAATAAGCAACACTAGCACACATGTGTAAGGCAAGGCTCCTCTCTGGCAACAACCACTTCCCCCTGCAGTGACCCCATTCCACTTATAGATCAAAAAGAAGTAGCCAGGGAAAGTGAGGACTGGGATTGGGCACCCGCGGTGGGGGCAGAGCTGAGCCATTGATCAGAAGGAACACAAGTACAATCTATACAGGGCAGTTCTCCAACTGCATTTTGCTTCCTCCGACTGCATTCATCATTGCCTTACCAGCGGCTAGATCAACCTATTGCCTTTAAAATTTGTTGTAAAGCATCACTTTTGAAGAATGTGCTTTGAGGGAGAGATCATACTTCTTTAAAGCAACGTCCTATCTGTCTGTTTGTCCAACGCAGGTTTCCCAGATGCCTCATTAGAATTTCATTCCAACACCTGGCTTTCAGACCACATTGAGCAAATCTTTTTTTTTTTAACTTTTTTTAATTTATTTTTTTTAGTAATCTCTACACCCAACGTGGGGCTAAAACTCATGACCTCGATATCAAGAGTGGCACGCTTTTCCAACTGAGCCAGCCAGGTGCCCCTTTGAGCAAATCCTCTTAAAGGTGTTAGTTGGCATATCATCTTGTTAGAGGTTTCTAAGGAAAAGAAAAGTCTACTAAATTCATAGACACTCTTTCCTAATATTGGAATTCAAGCACCGTGACAAGTCTATGAGAGAGAGAAGTTGTTCTCAAAGCCCACCATACCCCAACTGGTTTAGACTGCTTTCACATTCAGATACTCTACTAAAGAGTTAATGAAGACTGAGTCTCAGCACTGGTGGTATTTATTTAACATGCACTGTAATCCCAGCTGACACTTCCTAATGCGTTTATTGCTGCTGTGGAGTTAAAGCTCCCCCACTCAATAAGCATAAACTTGAGTGTCAAAAATGAAACATAGTCAGTCCTGATGCTTAAATGGCCTGTATTGATCCTCTGGCAGTCTAACTGCTCTAGTCTGGTGCCAGTCCTCTAATTTGTGCCCTGAAGTGTACAGCCGCACTTGATTTAGATGTCAGAATAAGGCAGCACATCAGTTTGAGAAACCAACTGCAATGTTCTAAAAAATTGGTCTGGATAGCTTCACCTTGCAGTGTAAAGATCATTGCTCTCATGTAAACAAGGGGCTAACTAATATTATTCCCATAGACTTTTTTTTTAGTGTTTTATCAAAGGAAATGTCCTCACAGTCAAAGCTTGCTGTGTTTTGTGCTTTATCTGTACAGAAAATTCCATTTAGAGAAATTTAATGCCAAAGCTGTAAGATCTGCATTCCTAGAGAATGACTATTTAGGGCATTGTCTTTGAATATGAAGTAAACACACACTCAGAATGTTTGTATGAAGCTCTTTCAATGGCCAAGATATGCTCACTATTCCTAGGAGTCAAAAGGACTCAGACAACTTGAAGATGCATGGCATCTGCAAAACACCACTGTGTTCATAGCTATATTTTCTGCCTCAGAGAAATCATCAACCATTTCCAATGACATCAAAGATGGTGGTTAAAGAACTAGCAGCAGAGAGGTCAGCCAAATTTCTACTTAACACTGGCAAAACACAAGAGAAGGTAATTATCGCCTTCAAATTTAAAGTGAAAAATTCAAACACTGAGAATTATAATACAGACTTTAGAAGAGACGTAAAGATCAACTACTTTTTATGACAAAAGAAATATAAGTCCAAAAAGAAATGAATTGACTGTTCAAGGTAAAGAGCTTGCCAAGAGGTAAGCAAAGGACTAGAATTCAAGCCCTATTCCCAAAACTTTCTCTAGTAGGTCAACTTTTTACTAGACTGGTGTGGATTTACTTTAATCTTATGATTTCCAGGGAAAGGGTCTTCACTTCCTTTTTGTTGAAGTTTGATATTGTTACAAGACAACCTCAATGTTCTGAAAAAGTCATTAGCAACTCGTTCTTCAGATTTCCTGTTCTTAGAAAGCACGCCTTCCTAAGTTTCTCACTATATTGGTTTCCTTCAGTTTTCCTAAGAGTTGACGTATTTTGATAACTGTTCTTTACTCCAAAATATTTGATCATATACAGTGTCCTATCAATGCATAGGGTCAGTTTTAATCCATCTTCTCAGTAGTCAGCAAATTTGTAACCAGAAAACCAGAAGCTGCTGCCACCACTCTGGTGATCAATAGTGCAGGCTTTTTGAAATAGAACAACTGAGTATTAGAAATGGATTTCTTTGGTTAAAGTAATAGCTAATCAATTAGCATAATAGGTGCCAGAAATAAGCTCTCTGTGGCGAAATGAGTGGTTTTCAAGCTTCATGGTTAGGCTAAAATATTTTAGAGACACCCCACACTTGCATAAAAAGGGTATAGGAATGTTACAGATTCTTCAAATTTACTCTTAATAATGACAGCTGAGACTATTTCCCCAAGTTGTTCTGTGTCCAGACAAGAGGCCAATTATAAGCCTGACTGCATCTTGCTTCAGAATTCTTTCATCAGCCTCAAGTAAATCTGTCATTCAGAGTGTGGTTAGGATACCTGGAAGAAGGGATAGTATCTAGGATGGCCAAAGGTCCTGGTTTGCTTGGGACTGAGGAGTTTTCTGGATTGACAACTTCAGTGCTAAAATTGGACAATCCTGAGCAAACTGGGACCGTTGGCACCTTACTTACTACATGGTTCTGTGAATTGCTATGTGCCTGTTTGCTAATAAATGAAGATCTGTGGGTCAGTACTTAGTCTGATACTTGTTGTAATTTTACAAATTACCTGGTAAGTTCATTGTGGAAAACCCTGTTTTTATAATGCCTATTCCTAATTGTTGGTGCAACCAGGATCTATTTTTTAAAAACCTAATGGTTTTGCGGCCACATTGACTTAGGTCAATACAACCGATTGAGAGGGGTGTGAAAAACATATTTTATGTCATACTGGTCTAGATATTTATGTATCTACATAGTCACATAAATATAAACCTGCATACTCAAACACAAAAACATACCAAAAAAACCTATAATAAAGAATGATACATAAACACCAAGCATAAATTATCTTATGGTCTTGTGGTTAGCAGCCATCAAAACCTTAACTCTTTATATTATAAAAAGTTTACAAAGGGTGAGAAAACTTCAAGGGTCACTCCAAGCAAGGTCTTGAGAGTTGTTCAAAATGAATGAAAACCCCTTCACCTAGGTGATGGGGATTAAGAGTACACTGATCGGGGGCACCTGGGTGGCTCAGTTGGTTAAGCTGCTGCCTTTGGCTCAGGTCATGATCCCAGGGTCCTGGGATCGAGCCCTGCATTGGCTTCCCTGCTCAGCGGGGAGCCTGCTTCTCCCTTTCCTTCTGCCTGCCTCTCTGCCTACTTGTGCTCTCTCTCTGTCAAATAAATAAATAAAATCTTAAGAAAAAAGAATACACTGATCATGATGAGCACTGAGTAATGTATAGAATTGTTGAATCACTATAGTGTACACTTGAAACTAATATAACACTGTATATTAACTACACTGGAATTAAAATTAAACATAAAAAAATAAATGACCAAAAACAAAGATAGCAGTAACAGTTTGATTTCTTATAACACAAAGAATCTTCCTTTTATATTTAATGTAATAAAAAATATGATTTGCTTTGCCTTTTCTCTTAAACAGTGATTATTTGCTTGATTTCAAAACTTTCAAAAGAATTATGGCAATGGCAAAGGCAAATGCTAAAAGAAGTGAATGAATTTTCCCGAAAGAATGCCACTTACTAGGTGTCATTGGCTGAGCCTTGAAGAACTTGTCATTTTTCACCCTGGACAATTTATGTCCCAATGCAAAAGCATCACTTACTAACGACCTAACTGAATGTCTGCATTTTAATCCAACGTGGCTTGATGTGATCACTCTTAGATGGATTGAAGCTATTCTCAGTGGTCTACAGGGTCCTTTTCTTTGCCTGGATCTTTCACTATTTTATTAGCACAGTATTGAGCATGGAACACTTCGGCCCACGGAGGTTGCAGGACTTTAGTTTCAAGGCAAAATTATTACAGAGAAGATATTATTCTAAAGGTTTTACACTGAAAGGCAGAACAGCTGCAGCCACTCTACTTGCAAATTAAAATCCTAGCTGTGAATTTCAACAAATTAGATGAATTTAGCTAATTGTCTCTGCAGTTCATTACTGATGAGTCACAAACAACATATTTCTGGCATTTTCAGACTCTAGGGTATCTCTTTAACAGGTACCTGCTGGGGTCAAACGGTATCTTCAGACTCTTTTGCTAAGCAGGTCATGAAAAGCCCTAGATGGACTTCCTTCTTACCATGGGGCTTTTTGTCCAGCTACACTATGAAAAGCAAAGTTAACACCCAGATCACTAATCCAGTCTTTTCCTTTTTTTTTCCCTTAGGATTATGTGATACATCCCATACCACCATTCCTAGCCTCACCACTAAGTCATCATCTGAATTATTCACATGATCATCTCATTTGTTCAATTCATTTAGGCTTTTAAGACTGAAGGATGAGAGAATTCTATGAGTTTCAAATTCAGCCTCATAGGGCTTGTCATCTCAGAAAAAGCAAGTGGGACAAGAGGTGAAATCAGTAACCATCAGTCAGTGATTGAGTTGGAAAGTTTATTTCAAGGGAGAGAAAATTCAGGCTTTTGGAGGTTTCTCACCCATAGAACAGGAGTTTGTCTATACTTTTAGTATGGGTTTTTGGTGTCAAATCAGGGAAATAACCTTGGATTCTGTGGGAGGATCAGGTGGAAATCTGAAATGAAATGTCGTTCACAACATACTATCTGCTCTTCCATATACACTCCTCAAGAGATTTCTTTCTCCCTTATCAGCTTCCTGGGATGTTCATTTTAATCAGATTTCACTGGATTTTAAATAGGGGGTGGGATGTATCACTCCATAAGACTTGTTTGGAGCTTCTCATCCCAGATATGACCCTGTTCGACTTTGGATTTAGCAAGAAAAAAAATAAGCCACCAACCACACATTTCAGAAAGATCACCTTGTTCTTTGTGTTCACAACTCACTAACATATACCAGGTAGAAAAATGAATTCTCCCCCAACCAAATAACTACTTTTCATTAACTGGGTCGATCAACTCTGGAGAGCTTAGTTAAATTGAGAACTACATAGAAATATATTATAAGGTGGAAGTTCTGAGATCTAATTTAATAACACTCAAATATCTTTTTTTTTTAAGTCATCTCTATACCCAATGTGGGGCTTGAACTCACAACCTCGAGATCAAGAGTTGCATGCTCTACTGACCGAGCCAGCCAGGTGCCCCTCAAATACCTTTTTGAATGAGCAGAACTGAAGAGTTCAGAGGTAACTCTGAGAATGCATTCTTCTCTGACCTTGGCAAGGAGTACTTTCTCTGTGTGATGTCCAAAATGCTAACAACTCATGAATTATACTGTACTCAACCACACATCAGCAAGACTGCTGGCTGGAAACACCAGTGTGCTGCACACAGCACATTAGCCTTCAAATCAGCCCTGTTGCCTCTGTGGTGGCCTCACTTGGCCTGGGATACAGAAAACCTCACTCAGTTTCATTCTATGATCTGACTCATTGTCACATGTTTATTGTCCCATACAGGAACTGGAGAACACAGCATCTTATCTCCATCCCAAAGGCAGGTGGGGCTAGCTCCCACCTTGGAGGTCCCATGGGCTAAGCTTTCATATGTAAACTGCTATGGATGGTGTGGCTTCTTTCAGAGAATCTGGAATAGAAGGGTTCACTACATTTTTTTTTTTCCAGAGGTTTCAGAGGTCACTCAGTCTATTTTATAGACTCCCCAAAAGATGTATATTATGACATACCAATTTTTCTCCAAGTTTGAGGAATCATGAAATATGTCACATCATTCCCCACCATTTCTGAGCCCTGGACCAGCTCCAAATATAAAAGCTATCTTTCTCAGTGACTGTCCTTCTCTGCTAGTGGTGAAGGACAAAGGACAGAGCACCACACTGACTCTACTAAAACATAAGCCACGTCTACCATTCTATTGATACTTCTCCTTTTCCAAAGCAGGGATGTCCCATGGAAGGTAAGTGACCAATCCATCTCATGCTCTGTCCTTTATTCTTAAAAATCCTACTGGTTGGCATTAGTTAATACTCTGTTCTGTGTTTGAATGTTACTTTTTTTAGAAAGTATATTGGAAATAAAAATAAGGGTATCCCCCAGACTCCCATTCCATTTAAAGAAAATCTAATATGCAAAAACTCAACAAATTGGTTTGGGATTTATTATTCAATATTAAAAAGGGTTTCTTTACTTTTCAAGAGAGTCTCTACATAAGGTATTTTATGTATTAAGCTCAACTAGTGTAATTGTATAAATGTCCCACTTAAAAATTTTCTATACAGCGCTTAAGGAAAAATGTCTATTATTTATGTTATGATACAACTGGAATGACATTTCTCTGAATTGAATAGCTCAACCAAGCCACAGTCCAAACAGAATAAAGCAGAAGTAAACTATTTCCTCATTTCTGAATTCTATGCTCTTAGGTTGAATGTGACTTTCCCAGTATCAGGGAAGCGCACTGATAAACATTAAGGAATTTAATGGATTGGCAGGCAATGCAACGGAGGCCAATGAATGGTGACCAAATGGAGGAAAAAGAAAAAAAATCTCTTTTTAAGTGTCTCTGAGAAGTGCTCTGGAATCCTGAATACAAGCCTGAGTATACTGATGCCAGAACAACATAGATTAACTCAAGGGACTTAAAAGAAGAGGAACATATATGATTAGAAAGTGGGAGAGTGATTTATGGGCAAAGACCCACAGAACTAAATACTGTCCATATAGGTTACTGGAGCAGGAAGCCAAGCTCAGAAGTGACAGCTCAGTAATTGAAGAACACAGGAGGGAGAAGAATATTGTAAGGGGGTAGAAAAAAAGGTTAAGTAGGGGCAGTGGAATGGAATAAAATGCCCTTGTTTGTATATTTAAAAGACCCTCAGAGACAACCTTCTGAATTCCAAATTAGCTGAGTCATCCCAGTGGTCCCTCAAACTTAAAAAGATCAAAATGCCTAGCCATAAACCCCTGAAATGATTGTGTTTGCAGCTCAGAGAGGAAAAAGTAAAGAATAAAAATTCTGGTTAGATGTCGAAAATCCTTCCACTTCCAGATGGTGAGAATTATTAGATCATGAATGAGGTCCCTGAGGGAATTGACAGAAATCACTGTGAAGCTCTTAAAAATCAGACTGCCCAAAGCAACAGAAAATGCAGCAGGGAGAGAAGACCTGTGTTAAAGAGATGAAAACAGACACGGTAATATCCATCATCTCTCCCTTCTCCAAACCGCTAGTCCTCTGCATCACTGATGGTGGCACCAACATCTCTCACTGGTCAGCCAGTTGCCAGTTGGGTTTCATCTGGTGCATTTTTTGTCAGTTTCGTCCTTCCCATTTACCTTTTACACCACACCACCCTTTACCTCTTAAGGTGACGACTCATAGAAATCCTGAATTCTATCTTTGTCCCTAGCACCTCACCTTCCTACCCATTTTTCATACTGATATCAGATTTATTCTTCTCATGTACAACTTTGATTATGTCACTTCTTTGTTCAAAAAAGCCTTTTTCTTAATAGAACTATTCCAGCATAAAGGTATGATAGAATATCACCACTTTGCAATCCTTAATGAAATAATGTATCTAACATTGCTCATCAACCTAAAATCATTAGATAAAGAGCTAAAAGGAAGCTTAATAATGAAAGTTTCAGGCTGACGTCCGAACCCTGATGGGTTTTAGCATGACAAAAAAGAGAGACAAAGTACATCCTGATGGAAGAATACAATTTAACTTACACAGAATCCTTGCCAATAAATCAAAACTGAATCTAACCAAAAATCTAGATATAATTACCAGTTTATAGAAAATATAGGGGACAGAGAATGGTATTAAACAAAACTCTGGTGGTGCAATCAGCAAAATATAGACTATGGAAAAATTTAAGGGATCAGTGACCCAGTTTCTTCAACAATGAAAGGCAAAGAACAAAAAAAGAAATAGGAGATGAATCCATAGATCCAACGAGACTGGAGATATATCAACCAAAGGTAATGTGTGGACCTAGTCTAAATTCTGATCCAAACAAATTATATATAAGACATAGTTATAGGCTTATTAATGACATTTAAATTCTACTAGATACTTGATGATATAGTACCTGGTAAATTATAGGGGCAGAGGTGGGATTCAGGGGAAAGTAGGTATGGATTTAGATGAGAGAAAGTTGGCATGACAATTGCTAAAGCTCAGTAATGATATGTGGATTTCATTATACTATCTTTTCCATATATATTTTTCCATATATGTATTTTCCATATATATATATATGTTTTGAAATATTCCACAATAAAAAACTTTAAAAAAATCAACTGACAAAGAAATTTGGTACGCCAATTTTATTGCACCAAGATAACCAAGGGGACTCACTGGCAGAATCAAACAAAATGCATTCCTGGAGAAGTGGGCTTTTTAAGCATGGAAATTGGATCTTTGTTTTTCTTTTTTGCTCCTTCCATTTGGCAAGAGTTTTAAGTTTGCTGACTCTCCATGTTTTCTCCCCATTTTCTATTAATTTTGTGGTTGTGTTTTTTTCTCTACCATATGCAGCTCATAAGTTATTCAATATTTGGTGGCAGCCATGATTGGGAATTTGGTTTTATGGTCTGGCCATTTGATGATTTCCGTTGGATGGATGATATAGATCTTTTTGCTATTAGATGAGAAACAACATAGACTCCAATCTGTTGTCAACTGACTGGTTTTGAGTTCAAATCAATTAAGAATTTTGTGGCCACTGAGGAAGAGAAAAACTCTGGACAGTGAATTTTTGAGTTTCTGTGTTGAATTTGACCTATACCGATTATTATAAGCTCTCTTTATGTGTGTATGTCTGTAATTCAAGAAGACTTTTAATTCTTGCTGTTGAGTATAAAATGTTTTCCTACGTCCAAAGGGTTTAATAAATTAAATTATAATGTATCTTGAATTAAAGGAGTTCTGTTAATATTGATTCATAGAGGCAACATTTTCAAAATACTCAGAAAATGTGGAAATTGATCTTATAAATTTAAAATATGTGGGACTTTTAAGAAAAAATTTCTTACAGAAACCACCAGTTCAAAAATATTTTTATATAAGAATGTAAGTTCACACAACAAAGATGAATCCTTGGTTTCACAATTCAGGTTTAAGAAAGAAAAAAAATCAGCTATAAATTTGAGCTTTTCCCAAATTTTATCAGCATTAAATACAAGAGAATATTTTTTTTTATAAAATTGAAGTTTGTCTTCTCATGAAGAAACTAGTTAAGCTTAATGTTCTAAATATTTTATATTGGATTATTTATCAGGAAAAAGCTAATACTATATAATACTGAAGACTATGAAAATGTTACTCTGTGTTCAATTAATTTGAGTCTTCATTCTGAAACTTTTTTATCATCAGTAATCATATTTACAGTGTATCCGCTTGAACATAATATCCAAGGCCCTTAGATAACATGAAGCTTTAGACTAATATTAAATTAATGAATAATCACTGGACACCCAGATAATTTTAAGTGTGACTAAATTTTAGAGCATAGATAGTAAACATAATTGTAGTGTATATACTTTGCCTCTGTGTTTACATGCTGGAGAATACCCCTATTGTTGGGTCACATTAATAAAAATGTTTAGTTTTTCCACTGTAGGAAATATGTAGAAGGGAAGTGATTGGCTGTGAAATGTGTGTTATGTGTATTCATGAGTTTTGCTAGTTTGCAAAAATGCTTATATATGACACATTTTAGTTACTTTCTACTTTTCCCTGTGAAATAGAAGTTAGTTACTTTGATACTATACTGAGAACAATGGTGGAGAAGTATGCATATGTAGGCAAAGTAATAAACTGTGTTTTTGTTTATCAAGATAAAATGAGTTTGTTTTTTTTTTTCTTAAGGTGTCTGGTTGTTCCAGAATTCAAAACCTGGAAAGGATAGTAAAAGACAAACACTATATGGATGCAGAAAGGTGTAGAAAATTTGTAGACAAGATACTTTTATTTCCCTTGGCTTATAATGTCAGTCTGAAAAGAAGCAATAAAATGTCCTAAACATTTTTATGAAAGTTGAAAGTTGGGTGGGTATTGATGGGTTTATCCATAAGGAAAATTTTCTGTGTATTCTTCACTGCCAAATATTATGTTCATGAGAAACTGGAATTTGATTTTCTATCTGTTAAAATGATAACTTTATTTTAGAGCTCTTAAGAAGTTATTCTTTACTTTTTTGTGTGATCTGCCCAGAAGAAATAGACTCCATGTCTTACCATGTAGTCTCCTTTGAAACATTTTCTGATAAAAATTTTTGTAAGATGAGCTTTATCTAAGTTTTCTGCTCTTGTCTAGTTTTCATATTTACATATCTTTGAGTCATGACCCAGTATCACCAAACCAAATACTCGCTAAATAGAAAAGAATAAATAAAAACAAGAAAAAATGATGAATTAGGAAATACAAAGAGAAAAAGCAACAGAAGTGGGAGGAGTCATTTTTTTTCTCTCTCGCATTTACATAGGAAGCTATAATTAGTAGCTTTGGAAAGAAATATTATAAAGAAAAATAATTATTGCATATGAAGTGAACCAACTTATGTTTTGAAAGAGTTTAAAAACAATAACAGGCGGGACACCTGGATGGCTCAGTGGCTTAAATGTCTGCCTTCAGCTCAGGTCCTGATCCCAGGATGCTAGGATCTGGGATCACAAGTCCTGCATGGGGCTCCTTGCTCAGCAGGGAGGGCTGCTCCTCCCTCTGGCTGCAGATCTCCCTGCTTGTGTTCTCTCTCTCTCTCTGACAAATAAATAAAAACTTAAAAAAAAAAAAAAACAATAATAGGCAATGATACTATACAGTCCTTTATTTTTTAGTCAATATGTATGGTAAAGCATCTTTTCCAAACATTTATGCATGCTTATGGAGAGTCAGGAGAAAAGGTTGCATTCATAGTTACCCCCATGTACGATCATCAACATTATATGGCATTAACGTAATGTCAACAACTTCTGCATAATAGTCTGTGCCACCGAGTTTCCTGATGCAAATTTCTTTATAGAAAAATAAAGAAATGAAAAAGAACCCAATATTTTCATGGTGATTAAATCAAACTTATACCAAATCTCTAAAACAAATCCATCAAGCTAGTTGGATGGAATATGGTAGGTCAATGTCATGGCCACTATTAAAAATATTTGATAAATACAAGCTTTTTCACAGTAATGTATTACATATTTGCCATACTAGGCTCCTGTAATTACACATAAAGAACAAACCAGGGTGTTTTGAGACTTTAAAGATTCTCTTCAACCACTCAATTTTATAGAAAAGAAAAATGAGGCACAAAAAAATTAGGTGACTTATCTAAGGCTACATAGCTAGTTTTTAATAAACTCCAGCGCACTGTTCATTTAATCTAGTCAAACATGGAAGTGGGAGCTATGTCAGTTTTTGGAGACTTAGTCCAGCTGTTTTATTTTTTTCTCTTTAGAAATTAAAAAGACATCGTAGACAAAATGAAATGAATAGCAATCACCTCTCATACTACAGAATTAGCAATACTTTTTTCATATTTACTTTTAGTCTACTTATCTTTAATACTATTAAATCTTACTGAAAGAAACACCTTTCAAATATCTTCCCAAGTGCTACTTTTTTCCCCTTCTCCTGAGGGTAACCAGTGTGCTGGATTTGAGGTGTAACTTTCTAGTCCAGTGCTGTCCACTAGAAATATAACGTGAGCCAAATGTGTAATTTTAAATGTCTATAGGCCACATTTTAAAAAGAAAAGAAACCAAACCACCCCCCATACACAAAAAGTGGAATTTTAATAATATATTTTAAATTATTACCCAATATATCCCAAATATCATTTCAATAGGAAATCAACATAAAACAATGTTAATGTGCTACTTTAACTCACTTTTTTAAATCATAAATCTTCAAAACCAGTGTGCAGTTTATACTTATAGCCCACCTCAATTCAGATTAGTGGCATTCCAAGTGTTTGCTTGCCATCTATGGCTAGTGGCTAGGAGTTGGCTAGTCCAGCTCTCATCCATTTTAAGTTGGTTTCTCATTTATATGTGTGTGTGTATATATTATACACACACATTCACTATACATAGTATTGTTTCTGAATTATGAGTTTAAGTTTATATAGGTTATATGCTGCTGGTATCATTCTCTACTTTTCTTTATTTAACATAATAAATTTAAGATCTATTTGTGATGATGTATGTAAATCAAATTAATATATTTAAACTACCATGCTGTATCCCACTATGTGAATATAAAACATTTTATTTATTTATTCCCCCACTGACATACATTTAGGTTGTTTTCAACCTTTTAATTCTTATGGATAAATACCCAATGAACATCACCCTACTTGTTCACAACCTCCTAATTTTGCTAAGAGAGAGATGTTGAGGGAAATTCGGCAACTTCCCCAAAGTCACAAAGGGATATGACCACATATTTCTGACCCAAAGGAAATTACAGGATAAGAGATTTTCACTGGGAGGTATTGTAATCAAAATCACTCGAGTAATGTTTCCAAATCATACAACTCTGCCTCCTCACACCTACCCTAACCCATAAACCTCCATACCAGTTTAGATCTACTAGAAGATGAGGTGGTGATAGTATTGAACTTTATCTGAGCCCTGGGGTTTGAAGGTCAAGAAATCTCCCCATTCCTTTATATTCTGGAAAATGGCTAACCACAAAGGACCAAGCTGCCTTTGCATATTGCAAGATAAGAACGTCGTGACTCGTGAATCCCATAAGACTTACTGTCCCTCTTTCCTCCTGATTCCTTCATTTAGTTGCCACTATAAAACCTCACATTTTCTCACAGATTTTCTTTTCATCTTTGAGATGTTCCTCATTAAGATAGTTAATCTCTATTGCAATAGGTTGAAAAAAAAATCGTCTCCTTAATTTATAGTACATTTGTCCTTCATAGTTTGAGTGCCATGACCTTGGACAATCTTGCACCCTGTTTTCATATCACCATTTGCTTCACCCAGGATAAGAGGCCAGTGAGTCTGACTCCTCATGCCTTGCTCTGCATTGTTGTCCATTGGCAGTATGCCAAGGATTTGACTTAATTCCTTTTGAGTATTCAGTTGATTTCTGGTTCTGGCTTCTTTGGTTTCATGTTTTAACCATTGATCTCTATAAGAAGATCAAGGGTTGACAGAGATCTCTCTCTGGGGTGAGAGACAACAATAATCTGGCTTGTTAGCCTTTTCTATTTGTCTACCTGTCTATATAGAGCTCAAATAAATTAAAGATTCATACCCACTGTGAAGAAAACAGCTCTTTTGGTATGAACTAGTGAGTTTTGTAATTATGTGCTTGTGCTTGACTCATGGCTAAAATTTTAGAATTGAAGCTATAAGGTATCTCTAAGCCTCCATGATTATGTATCTGTAATTCAGAAAGGCTTTTACCTCTCACTGTGTGATGTGTAATACTTCTCTACCTAAAGATGGTATTACTAAATCAGATTATAAAATTTCTTAAAGGAGCTCTATTCTGATGGCTTAACACTAAGTTAGCACTTATATAAATTGAATAGTCATAATATTCCTAGAAATTAAGGAAATTGAGTCTCAGATACCTGAATGTGCTAGACTTAAAAATTATCTTTATAGAAAACAACTTGGATATGCTTGAGGAATTCAAGTTCACATAATTTAGATAAAGCTTTGGCAAACAAGACCTGTTTAATACTTTTCATTTAATAAAAACAGCCATGTCTTCTCTGATTACGGTTAAGAATAATATATACATACATTTTTGTTCTACTTGGAAATGTTCTGCATGAACTCACACAGGTTTACTGATTGATTAAGCCAGTATCACTAATGTTTAAGATTATTAATGTTTAAAATATGAAAAATGTTAATGTGTGTTTAACCAAATAAACTCATTACAATAACAAACTTTATTTTAACAGTAATTATGTTTTATAGTATGTCAGTGGGAAGATAATTTCTAAGACCTCTAGGACACTTGAAACCTTAGAGTTATACTAAACTGAGTTAACTAGTAGATATTAATTGAATGCCCAGATCATTTCAAAGTAAGATGGAATACTGAAACATTAATACCTAGGCATAACTTTAAGTTTATGTACTTTTTGCCTTTTATCTTATGTGTTACAGAGGGACTGTACATTTGAGTTTGTCAATGAACATGTTCATTTTTACCACTTTGAGAAGTTGTATTATAAGGATGTGTTTGGCTGTCAGAAGCTGTGGGATGTATATTCATGAGCTCAGTTCATCTGCTGAAAAGTATTGGCGTGCGACAGACAGTTCACAGCTATCCACCTTGTAGTTTTCTCTGTGAAATAGAAGTTATGGAGGTTAAATAATGTGAGTGAGACTCTAACAGGAACGGAGCAGCAGGATGGTGTAACCTCGTGTGCAAGGTGTGCGGGACGTGTTTCTGTTAAAGAAAAAGAGAGTGATTTTGTTCTAGGGTAAAATTACTAGGTATTATCTTGTGGGACAAAACCAGAATGGATAGAATGTTCATGGAAAGGAAACTTCATTTACCGTAGTCAGAGCTAGCTAAGGTTTGATGGGTTTATTCATAAGATTTTATGATCTTATGTTTACATTTGTCTGCTTTACTAAAAGATTACTGTAAAGGCTTTTTTTTTTTAACTGGGTAATCTTATAGAATGAAGGGGAATGATAGTCTTCTTGAACAAAAAGGGGAACTGATAACAAACTTTAGTCCTCTTCCCCTTTGTGTTCTGGGAAATGGCTAACCACAAAGGACCACCCTGCCTTCCCCTGTTCCGAGATAAGAATAGCCTCCACCCTCTTCTCCAATCCCATAAGACTCACTGTCCTTCCTCATGACTCTTGTTTACCTGCCTCTGTAAACCCCAGCTTTTCTCCCTCTTCTTTGAGACAATCTTTATTAATGAATGGTCTCCCTAGTGCAATAAATAGTCTGAATAAAACCATCTCCTTAATCATCCAGTGCCTTTTGCCTTTCACAGGGCTACAATACTTAAATTAAGTGACCTTGGCAAATTAATAAATGTAACAAGCAATTCATGTTTTAAAAAAAAAGATGACAAAATGATCTATTTTGTGATTACTTTTACGGAAATGAGCCTTAGAGAAAGATTTGAAGGTGAGGAAGGGAAGAAGAAGTTCAGCCTATTGACAGCAGCCCCAAGAAAACCAAAATGCTCCTCCATATGCACCACCCCCAGGGGAGATCAGAAATAGTCAGAAACAAAGAAATTATTACTGAATTTCCAATGCCAAGTCAGACATTTTTGAAAATAGCTGAAATAGTAGCTCTCAATGCAAGTCCTTCTACTGTAGGAGCCGGAAATTTTGATAGAGGTTTATTAAGCTCCAAAGAGCTAACAGCCAGGAAGGATGCGTAGCGGACCCTTTATGTCATGAACCACAGAGAAAGGACTTACAAGTAACGATCAAAGAGCAGTTTCCTACCCCCAAGGTACAGAGGTTCATCCAAAGTAGGAAGGAAGAATCAGGGGATCAGGAATAATTGGTTGGTACCTTAGAATGAATCCACAGTTGAAGATGGATTATGTAAACACTGATAGAAATCCTAGGTCCTAGGAGAGAAAACATATCTCCTGGCCTACTAGGGTGTAGCCTGAGGAACTGAAGGCCTCAGAGAAGAGCTCCAAGTCCAGTGGAAGCTGAGGGAGGTATTTGGGAATTAGGGGATTGATGTGAGCACCCCAATGTGGGGTAGAAAAGTCAGTGATGCTAAGAATTCCCCAGCCCCCAAAGAGGAGCACAGAAGTGCTAATCAATTATCTTTTCTGTTGGGTTGAGGTGATGCAGAATGTCCTCCAGCATCCAGGCCAGGGTCTCAGATAACTATAGCAGATGTGGCAGGACCAGAAATGGATTACCAAGACCACGTGAGACACACCACACCTCAGTGATGGTCAAAGAGGACAGTGTGGCAGGGGGGCCAGACAGCAATCATCTGATCCCAGGACAATAAGTCAGAATAAGTCAGCCATCTTGATATTCACATAACATCAGAGAAAGGCAGCAAAGTAGAAAAATTTGTGGATTGAGCCAAGAGACACAGAAAGATATAGTTTTTAACTGGAAGTGAAATAATGACTTTGAATTGATATGATGAAGTTTTTGCTTACCTAATGGAAATGGGTACTTACAAGCTACATTAAGTTCAGTTTAAAAAAAAATCACATCTTTGCACACCTGCATCTATGAATGTAAAATGTTATTACCTACTCTGAATTATAGATGAGTGAAACTAGCCAAGAAACAGGAAAGAGAGATTGTATTCGATTGAAATAAGATTGATCACAGAATGACTATCAGAGCTTTCTAGAACCTGATCCCAGGCAAAGGTCAAGGACAAAGGAATTTGATTTTAAGAAACAGCATGATACAAGGTTCATAGAACTCTTCTCTAGGATAAAAAGCATAGAAGAAAATGGTGGCAGATTCTCTACATCTGAGTAGAGAATATTTCTTTTTCTCGGACTCCAAGATCACCAGACATGTGTTGTGCCTTCCTTGGTAGATGATCTAAATAAAAGGGTTATTCTAAGTGTAGGGTTGGCATTTCCCACATATTGTATTCTAACAATCTGGACATCTGGACAACTGTAGTTCCATAGATATGAGTGCATTTGTAGGGAAAATGTGACTGAATATTTGAAATTCAGTAAAATCCTTGAAAGTCCAGGCTGTCCAGTTACTAGACTCACACAGATAACAGATCACAGCTCTCTGGCCAAATACTCCTCCCTCTGAACATACATAAAAGAGCAATCTGACTTACAGACTGTTCTCTGGATTCTTGGTTTTCATGAATTATTTTACTGAAATTAGTCATCCTTGGATTTTTTGTGTACGTTGGAAGATAGATTGGTTTTGTTTTGTTTTATACTATCTGAAACACACATGCACGCACAGTGCCCTGTATATAGTGATGGCGTCACCTCAAGCTCCTCACGTTCTCTGGACCTTGATCTATTTGGTATACCTACTCTCAGAAAAATTTTTCACACTGAAATGAAACTGCTGTCAGTTTGAAATGCATATCTCTTAGAGAAGGAGCAACTCTTAACAACATCAAAATCAGAACCTGAGGAAAGAAATGCTAATAATGACAGAGTAGGCTGCATCCAAGTGGATGAGAGAAATATCTGGGGACTGCAATCCTTACTAGACCCGCCTAAAATCATACTACCTAATTGGTAACCTCATCTATGTATAACTTGGCCCTAATGGGACCAACAAACATTTGTCTGGTTAGGTATCAAAGTTAAGCTTTTGGGGAATGAAGATAAAAGGATAATGCATTTCCCGATGTTTATAGCAGCAATGTCCACAATAGCCAAACTGTGGAAAGAGCCAAGATGTCCATCGACAGATGAATGGATAAAGAAGAGTGGTGTATATATA
>NW_027397079.1:30271068-30450500 GCF_003265705.2 Callorhinus ursinus | reverse complement strand
GGGGTGCCTGGGTGATAGACATTGGGGACGGTATGTGCTATGATGAGTGCTTTGAATTGTGTAAGACTGTTGAATCACAGATCTGTACCTCTGAAACAAATAATACATTATATGTTAAAAAAAAAAAGATAACAGGAGGGGAAGGATGAAGGGGGGGAAATAGGAGGGGGAGATGAACCATGAGAGAATGGACTCTGAAAAACAAACTGAGGGTTCTAGAGGGGTGGGGAGTGGGGGGATGGGTTAGCCTGGTGATGGGTATTAAAGAGGGCACGTTCTGCATGGAGCACTGGGTGTTACACATAAACAATGAATCATGGAACACTATATCAAAAACTAATGATGTAATGTATGGTGATTAACATAACATAATAATAATAAAAAAAGGATAGTGCATTTGATGGAAGTTTGGAAATACATACTATAGGGTATGTTATATAGTCAACTGGTATTCATGATTATTTCCTAAACAGAAACAGAACTTTAAGGAGCAGCTCTTTATGCAAAAAACAACATCGATTGCAAGGAACAGGGGTTGGAGGCAGACAACCTAATTGTAGCATGTTTTCTAATGGTGCATCTAAAAATCTGTTCATAAAGTCCCCATGAGTCAAGTTTCTCAAGGCAAGCAAGACTGGTTCTTCCTAACACAAAATTCTTTTCCTGTATTTTCTTGCCTAATGATGGCTTAGCTACAAGTATACAAACTTCTGTGAGAATCTTGAAGTGAACAATTTACATTTCATTGAAAGAGGAAAACAATCTCACTGCTTCAGCAACAACTGTGGTGACATAAGACAATACAGCAACAACCCTGGTTGTTGGAACCAGCCAATGGAACAAACACAAGCAGACCAAGTCCATTATGCAGTCTCCTGGCAGGAGCTCTCACAGATTAGGGAGACGGGCACATCCTCTGATCAGAACATGACGCTAGCACCTGCATCACTTTGCTCTGAGCCTTCTGCCCTTCTTCTTCTTCTTTCTCTTTTTAAAATTACTTCAGGAGCCCTGTTCCATTAAAATCCACTCAATCTGAGCAACATCTGACAAAGATGTATAGGCCCCTCATGCAGGCTAATAATTTAACATCCCAAGCAGGCTAATACACTTTCCCCTTCAAACTTGTCTTCTTGAATCATTTGTTCACATTTAATTGGAGGAGGGGTTGAGAGTAGCTTAGGGGAAGGACAGAGAAGGACTCTAGCAGCAGGAAGCTGTGCTCAGACTCTTTCCCTTGTTTGGCAAGTCATTTCTGGCCCCAGCCACTTATACATACCCTCAGCCGAACAAAAGTCTCTACGATTCTCTGGGCTGACCCTTCCTAGTAAGAACTTAAATGAACATCCTGTGTTTCTGAACCATGACCCTAGGGGGTCTCACCCCTTTTTCTAAAAGGTTTTTGAACCTCTTAGAAAAGTAGGTATCATCTGATATCTACAATTTCTCCATATGAGATAAAGGCTCTGCCACTTCCTAGCTGTGTGACTTTGGACAATTATTTAATCTCTCTGTGCCTCAATTTCCGAATCTGTAAAATGGGAATAATAATACTACCTACACCATAGGGTTACTGTGAGATTTAGAGAAGTTAACATACCTAATACATTTAGAACAGTGCCTGGCACAGATTGAGCTGCAAATAAGCATTTGCTATTATTAGTAGAGTATGAAGAAGAATTTGGATAATTACAATTTTCCCAATCTCCTTTCATTTTCAGAAACACTGAGTCAATCCAGTAATGTCTGTTGCTCCACACAGACTGGCATTTTGGACATCTGCTTGGCTGACCCATTCCTTGATTGGGCTCTGAGTCCATAATAGACAACCATGCCGAAGTGTGATATAAGAAAAAAGTAGTTAATTAAATTAAGCAGAAGGTGTACTGTCTTCTCAAAACTCAGATGGATAAACAAAGCCTTTCATCAGTACAGGAAGAGTCAGGACAAAATCACTGGTGGTGGCAGCATGAGGTGGAGGTCAAGGGCTGGGGAGCTGTTAAGAGAAAACATACTCAGCATCTGAAGGAAATACAATCACTGTCTTGAAGAAATATCTGCACCCCTATGTTCACTGCAATATTGTTCACAATAGCCAAGATGTGGAAACAACCTAAGTGTCTATCAACAGATGAATGGATAAAGAAAGTAGGGTAGAGATATACGTGGAATGTTATTCACCCATAAAAAGGAAGGAACTCCTGCCATAGACAACAACATGGATGGACCTTAAGGATATTTCTAAGTAAAATAAGTCAGACAGGGAGAAAGACAAATAGTGTATTATCTCACTTATATGTGGACTCTAAAAAAAGCTAAACTCAGAAACAAAGAGTAGGATGGTTGTTGCTAGGGGCTGAGGGGTGAGGAGGAGATGTGTCAAAGGGTATATACTTCCAGTTATAAGTTCTGGGGATTAAGTGTGGTGACTACAGTTAACAATATTGTATTTTATCCTTGAAAGATGCTAAGAAAGTAGATATTAAATGTTTTTACTACAAAAGATGGTAGCTATGTGATGGATGATAAATGATGGATGTGTTAACTAGCCTAATTGTGGTAACCATTTCACAATATGTATGTGTATCAAATTATCACCTATATTCCTTAAACTTACACAACGTTTTATGTCAACTATATGTCAATATACTTGGGGGGGGGGCAGAAAATATATCCAAACCTACATATTCAAATACTGACTTAACACGTGCCCTCTCTTAAGAGGCTATATACTTTTTTCAGTGATGCCGCTATATTTGAAAACATTTTTGGAAACATGGAAATTTTCAGAAAGCCAAATTAGAAGGCATACATGAAAATAAATCATCTTTTTATTTCTTTTACTCCAACTTCTGTTGGGCAGGGGGTTTTCTTCCTCTGTATTCATTAGCTGTGACTCTGGAAGTTTTTTTGGCTATTTCTGAAAAGAAACTTAGAAATAAACATTTCTATTTTTCTACTGAGGCTGTCCAAGCCTCAGTTCTGAAGGTGGCAGCAGCATTTGAATCAGGTATTTAACTTATATTTTAGATAGTGATATAGAATTCCTATAGTTTTTTATTAAGAAAATAAACTGCATTCCTTTGTAGTCATTTTATCGATCTTGTGTATTATTAAATCACTGTATTTTCTAGGTAAATCAAACTCAATGACCCGTGATTCCGCCCCCAAAAACGAATAAAATGAAATTAGCCACGTATTGATTCCACAACAGCAGTCTAAGTTTTAACAAGAATACTTGTAATTCTGAGCTCTTACTCTGTGAAGGCAAATCATCAGTATTAAAGTCAGCAAATAAAGCAGCTGCCCGTGACAGAGACAGGCAAGGTAAAGGTTCTACACAAGTACTTAACGGAAGTGCTTGAGGAGCTCTTTCTGTTCTCTGCCTTGTAGGGGCTAATTTATCCTTCATACCACATTCCTTGGCAGGAGTGGAAATGCACTGCTCTGGGAATGCTGACTGCATTATGGTGAAGTCAGTTGTGACTGCTAAGTAGCTTGCATCCCAGTAGGACTGAGAGCTCTCAGAATTACCTAGGCCCATGCATTTCCACCAGAGATTCTGCTCAGTGGACTCTTACATATTTATCATTACAGTTTCACCCCTGAAGAGGTACTCAACTATGTTTGCCTTCAAATTCCGATTGGTATGAGTTTGTGGAAACACAACAAGTAGGGCACATATATGGAGGTGGTGGGCCTTAGGAAAATTATAAGGAAAATCCACAGCTTGTCATGCCTGATACCAAGCCTGTTTGGAAAGTATCAAGAGCGTGCATGAACCTACAGACTGCTGCACAAGCACTTAGTTGACCTCTGGAATGGCAAAACACTAGCCAGAAAGTAGGAGACAGCACAAAGCCAATACTTGGTTAATTTTAGATACTGAACATAAGAAGTGCCATCAACCAGTTCTATCAGTAAAATCACATTAGCTCTTTCTTTTATTTTATCAAGAAAAACAAAAGGTTTTAATAGCAAAGTCCTTAAACATAAAGCCTCATGTTTTGCAAGATTAATAGCCTCAGTCAGTTTCTTTCTTGCTGGAAAATTAGGAAGACCATAACAGAGTATAGGAGAATGTTAGCTTTATTCACTCAATTAACAACAGTTACTCCACACTATGTACCAGACACCATAATAGCACTGGAGAGACAAAGTAAATTAAGATATGAATACAGCCCTTGAAGTGCTTACTGTTTCAAAAGAGACAGGTAAATAACAACCTTACATGTGAGGGGGGCTATACACATCAGGAAGAACATCCTCTAGGTCTAAGGACAACCAACTATGTGGGGGAGTTAATCTTCATAAAATAATTTACATTTGAGATGGCTTAAAGGTTGAGAATTCACTATAAAGAATTAGGGGAAGAAGAGTCTAGAACAGCTTTCTCTGGGGCTGAAAGCACAGAAGCACTTGGCATATTGGGAGGTGTTATAAGCTGAACTGTGTCCCCCCAAAATTCCTGTTGAAGTCCTAACCTCAGCACCACAGAAAGTGACCGTAGTTAGAAGGAGGATCATTGCAGATGTAATTAGGGTTAATTTAGGATGAGATTATACCGGAGCAGGGTAGACATTATATATTGGGGAAATTTGGACAAAACAATCACATGGGGAGAACACTGTGGAGATGAAGACAGATACCAAGGAGATGCAGCAGAAGCCAAGGCACACCCAGGACTGCCAGCCACTACAGAAGCTTGGGGAGTAGTCTGGGTCAGATTCTCCCCCATCGCCTTAAGTTGTGACCACGCTGCTAACACCTGGGGCTCAGGCTTCTAGCCTGCAGAACTGTGAGATGAAACATTTCTGCTTTTTGTCAGCTGCTTTGTGGTACTTTTTAAAGACAACATTAGGAAATGAGCACAGGGGGATGGCAAGAAGTTCTGTTTGGTTGGTTGGGTAGATGTAAAGTGAAGAAGAAGAACCATAAGGGAATGAAGCTGGAAAGGAGATTAGGCCCTTATCCAGAGTCTTTTTCGTCCAAATGAA
The DNA here is from genome assembly GCF_003265705.2 of Callorhinus ursinus. Taxonomy (NCBI): domain Eukaryota; kingdom Metazoa; phylum Chordata; class Mammalia; order Carnivora; family Otariidae; genus Callorhinus; species Callorhinus ursinus. The sequence continues at coordinate 30,445,503 of NW_027397079.1, read as the reverse complement.
CAAGTTCATCTCAGATTTGTTGATGAAAGGGAACAATGATTTTTAATGAAGAGATAAAGCTCTGGGGAAGGTAAGAAGCTGGAGGCTTACACAGGTGGCAGAAACCGTAATAAAGAGTTCCTTAACCCGGAGTTCGTGGACTCAGACAAAAGAGAAGATTGTAGGACCCTTGAAATTTCAGGGAAAATTTTGTGTAGTCATGAATCATGACAGCTTATTAGTTAAGTGTATACATTTTGAAGTCAGGCATCATTTCCAAATCCCCATTCTAACACATATTAGCCAAGGCCATCATCAAATTATTTCTCTTCCCTAACGTTCAGTTTCCTCAACTAAAATAGGGGGGTGACCTCATACTATACATTGCTTATGAGAATATAATGGTATATTGTACATAAAGTACTTAGTACAATGACATAGAGTAAGTGGTCTTTCATAAATGTCTCCTATTATTGTTTAAATATTTTTATTTTCCATGTGCAAGTGATGCTTCAACAATGAACTCATAGAGATCACTGTCACATTAAGGTTTTGATGCTCTCAAAGCCCACCTCTTAATGGAGAGTATGGCAAAAAAAGTTAAGCCTTCAAATTCTAGATCCATATTAAAATTGGCTTAAATAGGTAAAATAAATGATGTTTATTATGAACACACTGCTAACCTCAGTAAATGGACTATTTTAAAACAGCATTAATAATAATTCAATTGAAATGATAGTTACCAGAGGGGACAGGAGCAGGAGGGAAGGATGAAATAGGTGATAGGGATTAAGGAGCGCACTTGTTGTGATGAGCACTGAGCGGTCTAAAAAAAAAAAAAAAAAAGACTATCCTGAAATAATTCAGTAAAAATAATAATAATAATAATTCTATCTCCAGTGGAGATAAGTGAAGAATACAATTAAGTTCTGGCTAATTGGGCAAAGTTCTTTGAATCTTTGGGGCTAAAGTGACCAACAAAAACTCTCTGAGAAACACTCATATACATGTTAAATCAGTAAACAAGTACGTGTCTGTGAATGTTTGCGTGCACAATATGGCTATGGCCAATTCAACATTATCAAGTATAGTTGATTGACCACTGAGATACAAGTCTTGACAAATCTGTTTCAAAAGAATGACCTATGGCGGCTAACATTCAAATTCACACTAACAGATTGCAATGGATTTATGTTCCAATACTTTACATTTCCCACAATTTTAAAGTAGCTTTTAATTGGAGATGAGTGGGAGTCATGTTATATAATATTTTAATTCCAGATTGTAGTTCTGATTATATCATAAACATTTAGGGCATCTGTTAGTGAGGATAAGTCCTCCCCGTCTTTTTAAGATGAAGACTTTTTATACTCTTAGTTGTGGAAGAGAGAAAAAGCTACTCTTTCTTTTATTGAGTACTTGGCCCAAGATCATATGCTCATCGGAGTCAGATTTAAGCCAGTCTAACACAAAGATTTTATCTATGACATCTCACTGTCTTTCCAATTCTGTATTAATAACATGAAGATAAGAACAAAGAGGAGGATTAGTACTTCTTGAGTACCTACTAAGTACTAGACATTTTGGCATGGATTATCTCATTTTGTTATCACTTATTACCTCCGTTTTTCAAAGCTTACCACTAATATGGGATAGTGCCAGGGTGACCATCCAAGTTTTCTGACTCTAGGTTCACTGTTCTTTCCACTACACAATAGAAGACTGCCTCCTCAACTCCGCAAAATATCGAAGCTTAGTTTTCTCTCTTCTGACATAGTCTCGTAAATTGTACTTTATTGTCTTAGATTGAGTTCTGCAGATATAGACCTCATATCAAGAATTTGAGTGCACAGTTTCTTTGGGAGGTACTTCTAGGCAGGATCCTTAGGGAAGTGGGGAAGTGAAACCAATAAAAGGCAGGTTGATGAGCGAATTACCACTGGGGGCACCTGGGATCTAATCTATGAGAGTTTCTGGGAGACTATGTAGAGCACATCTGAGTTGGGATGAGCTAGCAGGGGTATCTACCCACTGACTCCTGTTAGTTAATAGTTGAAAGCTGTTCCCGGAAGCCTTAACGCCCTGGCTCTTACAGTTGGGTGGCCACAGGAAACCCTCAGGCAGAAAGCTGAAGGTGCTTGCCTTTTGAAGTCCTGCTGGAATAGTGAGTTCCCAAAAGATATGGGGGTGGGGTGCAAAGATGCACAGTGTTTGCTACAATTATTGTCCTCATTTTATAAATATGGCAGCTGAAGACCACAGAAAGTAAGTTTCTTGTCCATCTTACTCAAGGATTATGAACTGGCTAACAGTGGACTCTGCTAGACACTATCACTTATCCCAAGCGAATGTGTTTCTAATGGTGAGAAAGAATTAATATATTAACTTCTCTAGGGTGTTTCCCTATTAACATAGTCTCTCTTCCCAGTGAGGAGTTAAGTTATTTTTACCTCCTCATACTGTATTCCTTTCAGTTATTAGCTTTCAGTTTAGCAGCTCTCCCTAACTTATGACACAGTCATTGTGGTCTCCTCTCTGCCTTCTTGTGGTATCACCCCCCAACGCAGACCCATTTTAACTTAGTCCTTCTGCAAAGACTCTATCTCCAAATGAGGTCACATTCTGAGGTACTGAAGGTTATAACATCAATATATAAATTTGGGTAATATAATTCAGCCCATAACAATACTTATGGGAAGAAGTAAATTAGACCCAGAGAACTGATCATCTATTTTCAGTTTTTAGGTTTAGGAATAATCTTGGGTTTTTGGCATTTAAAATAATTGTTATATTTTTTAAAATTTGAAATTCTGAAAGATTAGTCTTACAAGTAAAATGTAAGACATATAACTGAGTCATTGATTTTAGACTTGGAATTCTAAGTTGAACAGTATGAGTTTTTGGCTAAGTTTGTAAATAATATTAGAACATTTTTAAAGAACTTAGATTCTCTATGTTTTTAAAGTATCATTTAATGGATTTACATGCAACATCAAAGTATATGGGAAAGTTTTGCTTGCTGAACATTTATTTAAAATATGTGAAAATAGAATCTAATATATTACATTTATAAATGAAGTTTAAAACATTTTAGGAGAGTTTAGCCAAGTTTGTAAATGGGACAGAATATTTAGGAGAATGTAAAAATATTAATCAAAGTTTCCTTGGAAGTGATTGTTAAATGTTACTAGATTTATAACTATAATAATACTATTTTTAGGTTGAACTTAAAAGCTTAAGAGAAAACTAAGTTTTTCAATTTTTCACTTTAATAAATTGAATATTAATTTTTTAAAAGCAGCCACCAATAGCATTTCTTGTGCATCAGTCTGCCCTCAAGAATGCAAAAATCTCATTTCAGGCACAAGAATCTTATGTGAAAAAGAGCTACATTTTTAACTTAAAACTTTTTTTCTCTTATTACAAAAGCAACACATACATACTATGGAAACGTTTGAAACATCCAAGAACATGTTTAAAGATTTGAAGACATTAATGAAAAGGTAATAAAACAAAAATTATATAATCCAAGAGATAATTACAGTAAATATCCTTGTAGGAAGCATCTGCAGATGAAAGTGTTGTCAATGTGTGGTTTCCAGACCAGGGCAGCAGCAGCACCTGGGAATGAGTTGCAAGACCAACACTCCTCCTTCCCTCCACCCTCCAGCCATACTGAATAAGGTTCTGGAAGAAGGGCCCAGAAATCTGGTTAGAACAGTCCCTCCAGGTGATTCTGTTGTAGGCTAAACTTTGAGAGCCACTGACACGTGTCATAATTGTTCCCACAGCATAAATACCTATGAGTGATAGTGTTTGCTCAAAGGATTTTTTTGTGTTTTGGTTTATTGTTATTATTATGATTATTTTTACTAAACCTTAGACTTTATTTAGATTGCACCAGTTCTTCCAATAAAGTCCTTTCCTGCTCCTGGATCCAGTACGAGATCCTATATTACATTTAGTCATCATGTCTGCTTTGTCTCCTCAGTTCTGTGACATTTAGGCTTTCCTTGTTTTACAAGACCTTGATATTTTTGAAGGGTATTTGTGAAGTATTTTGTTGAATGTCCCTCACTTGGGGTTTTCTCATGATCATTAGAGTGGGGTTATGAGTTTCAGAGAATAATACCAGAGAGGTGAGGTACCCTTCTCATTGCATCCTATCAGAGGGTATGTGATATCATCATGATTTATTACTGGTGATATTAACCTTGACCACTTGGTTAGAGTGGTGTCTACCAGATGTCTCCACTGTAAAGTTACTATTTCTCCTTTTCCATACTTCATTCTTTGCAAGCAAATCACAAAGTCCAGTCAACACTCAAGGGAAGGGACATTAAGCTCTACTTCCTAAAGGGGATAGTACCTCCATAAATTCTTTGGAATTGTTCTGTAAGAAGGATTTCCTCTCCCCCATTGATTGACTGACTGATTTACATCAGTATGGATTCATGGACATTCATTTTATTCTTTGGGTTATAATTCAATACAACATTTATTTATTTCTTCCTCATAGTATTCTAGCTTTGGCCAACTCTTTCAGATTGGCTTCTATGCTTTTCCAGCTTTATTGAGGTATAATTCAACAGTAAAATTGTAATATATTTAACATGTACAACATGATGATTTGATATGCATGTACATAATGAAAAGGATTCCTACCAAGTTCATGAACATATCTATCAGCTCACATAGTAGTTTTCTTGGAAGAAGGGGGTAAAGACACTTAAGATTTATTCTCTTAGCAAATTTCAATTACATAATACAATATTATCAACTATAGTCACCATGCCATAAATTAGATCCTCAGACCTCATTCAACTCATAATTGAAAGTTTACTCTTTTACCAAACTCTTCTTATTTCAGCCTCTAGCCCCTGGCAACCACCAATCTACTCTCTGTTTCTATGAATTTGTTTTGTTTTTTTTTTTTCCTAGATTCTACTTGTAAGTGATACCATGGAGTATTTGTCTTTCTCTGACTGGCTCCTATGTTTTTTGTTTATCCTTCCTTACTTCTGGCACTACAAGATGTCCCAAGGTTCTTATTTGGTATTTTCTACAGCCAGCCCTATAATCAATCATTTCTCTTGATTCCTTTATTTTTTTTTAAAGATTTTATTTATTTGACAGAGAGAGACACAGCGAGAGAGGGAGCACAAGCAGGAGGAGTGGGGGAGGGAGAAGCAGGCTTCCCGCTGAGCAGGGAGCCCGATGCGGGGCTCGATCCCAGGACCCTGGGATCATGACCTGAGCCGAAGGCAGACGCTTAACGACTGAGCCACCCAGGCGCCCCTCTCTTGATTCCTTTAACTGGAGAATTGTATTCAGTAACCAAGATCTGGGGACGGGCTGTGTTTGTTGCCACTAGGGTATTATTACTAATCTTAGGCTCTCTCATGGGCAGAGCTAGAAATACATATACTTTTCCAAGTAGGGTTGGAAATCCAAGTAAGTATTCCAATATATATTGCAAAATTGTTCTCTAACTTTTTTTCTAGCTTACATCATACTTCTAATGTATGATAAAGCAAGTTTTCCTCTATGTTTGTAGAAAAGGATCATTATGATTTATTTTATTAAAACTTTACCAATTCGATGAATTCTAAAAAATGGTATACCCATGCAATTTTTATTTCCGGGTTAATTAAATATTTTCCACATATCCACTAGGCATTTTACTTTTTCCTTTCATAAATTTTCTCTGTGGCATTTGCTCATTCATCTTTCTACTACTGGTCATTTACTAACTACAGTAAAAGAAACCGTTTAAGCTTAATGCTATTCAGATATTAAGGTAAGAGAAAATGAACATACTAAATAGCCATGTCTAGCAAAACTCGTGACTTAATTATATTTAAAGAATGAAAGAAAAGCTATTTAGTTATCTTTTTGAACTGCAGCTCACCTGGAGAGACAATTGTTGGAACAAATTCCAGAGTAGAATAAAATATTGAGACATCTCAGGTTGACCTCCCATTGCACTGGTAGCTGACAGCAATCACTAGCATCCTATGAATTTGTATGAAGTATGGACTGATTTTAAGTTCCTCTGTGCTCTTGTAGAAAGTGTCATGATTTAACTGTGCTTGTGGCCTGATTTATAAGGATTGGCAAGCTGCACAAACTCTTTCTTCTGAACCTACGTGGGACACGTGAATTTTGCTATACCTGCAAAGGAATATTAAGATGGAATTTGAAGTTTAAAAGTTTAGTAAGGAGGATTATAATCAGGACATTTCGTTTATATTATAGTTGTTTCAGGATAAGATATTCAAGAGCAGTTGTATAATTTAACATGGGCTTGAGAAAAAGAAGATAATGGGCATTTGAGGTACAAGACTAGATCTATTGCCTAGAATAGGCTAGCCCTCAAACACCTGGCAATCCCTTCCCTCTCATTTACTTCATCCATCATTCTTTGCTCCAGTCACATGGAGGTAGTTGCTATCCTTTGACCATGCCAGGGAAACACAAGGGCATTTGCACACATTGTTTTCTCTGCCCAGACCATTCTTTCTCCACATATCCGCATGGCTCCCACTATCTGCTCTTGCAAGTCTGCTCAGATGTTACCTTCTCAATAAGAACACCCTGACCATGGTGTTAAAATGACAACCCCTTACTCTCAAGTCTCTTTGTTAAGATAATGCTAGCAGCTATAACAGATAAAACTCTAATTCTCAATGGTTTACAACAATGGAAGTTTTATTCACTCAAATTTCAAATAGTAGATCGATGGGACAGATGGTGGCTCTTTCCCATATAGTCATTCAGTGACTCATGCTGATGAAGGCTCTGCTATCACTAGCACATCAATTCTAAGCATGTCCCAGAATCAATAAAGAAAGAAAAAGATAGTCAAAGCAAGAGACTTTGATATGCCAAGAGAGAACTCACTCAACATCATTCTATCCCCACTTCATTGGCCCAAACTCAGTCACATGATTATATGTAACTATAAGAAAGGCTGAGAGATGTGGTCTAGCTATGTGCACAGGAGGAAAAGCAAAAAGGTTTAACAACTAACCAGTCTCTTCCACACACATAGTAGGCACTTATTAAATGTCTGTTGGCAGACTGGATAAATGAACACATTAATTCTGTGGGTAATCCCTTCAAGTTAAGAGGGGGTTTGAGGTGAGGGATTCAATGAATGATAAACATGATGTCTGATGGTTTCAAGGGTTTTATGTTTAAGTGGGGACATATGTGCTCATTTAAAAAATTATCATGCAAAACAATAGATAAGAAACAAATAGCACTTACAAACGGGACTTCAGGAACTCAGAGGAAGGACCCAGCTCTGAGTACTGAAATGGTCACAGAAAGTTTTGAAGGAAGTAGGACTCTCTCAAGTTGGGTCTTTAAAGAAGGGTTAGGATTTCTGTAAGTGGAGAGAAAGGTAAGAATAAATCAGGTAGGGGGAACCCAAAGAACAAAGACGAAGACATAGGAAAACTGGGAGTAGGCCTTCTTATGTATTTCAGGTGGGGAAATGTATCCGGAAAGATAGGCTACAGTATAGTAAAACACCACCCGCATTTCGGAGCTTTAGAACAACAAAGGTTTGTTTCTAGGTCATTTTACATGTCATTGAAAGTCAGCTGGGACCTCCATTCTATTCTCCAATGTCTGCTTGGGGGCCCAGGTTGATAGATTAGTTGCTATGGAGAACACTGTCAGTAACTGTGGCTAAAGAAAATACAGAGCTCTGGAGGGTCTTACCTTACCAGTTAAGGGCTCTGCTTGAAAGTGACATATGTCAATTCCACTTAAACTCACCAGCTAGAAATGGTCACATGACATATTCCCAAACGGGAAGAAGTTGAATAATTGGCGAACAACACTGAAGACCATCACAAAGGGCAGTGGAGAATGAAGTTAGATTAAAGGTACCAGCATTGTCTTCAGTCTGTACCAACACCACGCTTAGAAATTAATTCAAACTGCAAAATCCTGACAGACTCCAAAACGCACCTCTTCACCCAGATCCCTTTTAAATTCCCCATCTGCTTATGTGACTCCTCACTGCAAGTCTCCACTTGGATATTTAAGGTTGTTTTATTTATCAATTCACATTGATTCAACACACATTTGAGCACCCATCAGGCTAGGTTCTGGGGACACAGATGTGAACGAAGCAGTGATATTCCCTGGCTGGACTGAATGTGATAAACCGCAGGAGATCGTGTGGGCAAAAACAGCACTGATGAAAAAAACAAGAATCATCAGGGGCATGATCTCATTGCTTACTTGTGCATGGTGGCCACAGGAGATGAAGTGCCGTCTATCAGGCTTGGAAGTGTCTTACTTTATTTCTTCCACATTCGCTAAGGCTCCAAGCATGACGTTAGGCACACAATAGCAGCCGTTCCCTCTTATCTGCAGTTTGGTTTTGCTCTCAGAGGTTTGTTACCCACAGTCAACTGCGGTCCAGGAGCAGCGGCTCCTCCTTCTGACCAATCATCAGAAGTCAGAACGTTAGTGGTCGCCTAATGCTACGTCACAGAGCTCACGTCACAACGCCCCGGTCCCATCGCCTACGTCACTCCTCGCTTGCCTTACCACGTGGGTATTTTATCATCTCTCAGCATCACCACAAGAAGAAGGGTAAGTACCCCACCCAAAAGATATTTTGAGAGAGAGAGAAAGACCACGTTCACATATTCTTATTCAGTGTATTGTTATAATTGTTCTATTTTATTACTTACTGTCGTTAATCTCTTACTGTGCCTAGTTTATAAATTAAACTTTATCATAGGTATGTAAGTATAGGAAAAAACAGTATGTACAGGATTTTGTACTATCTGTGGTTTCAGGCATCCACTGGGGGTCTCAGAACACATCATCTGTGGATAAGGGGGGAGGGGTTTACTGTAGATGCTGTACTGCTGTTCCCTCTTGCACTCAATTCTCTTACCTGTTTCTTTCCCTTAATCTCCACCTCTCTCCTTCTCTTTACTGGCAGTGACAGAACCACCCCAAATTAAATTTTTTTTTTTGTGAAAAGTACTAACCATATTCATGAAAGAGTTGGCAAAGAATATTGTTTCAGCTTTTTCATTTCTTAAGTAAGCAGAGTGATGAATTTACCTAGAAAAGAAAGTGCCAAAGATAAATTCTGTGGATAATAAAAGTTCTTAACAAAGGCAGGTGGATTGATTTGAGTTCTGCCAAACACAGGTCTCCTGCTGACCTGCCCTCATTCTACAACTCAGCACAGAGCAAGCCATTTATGCAGTATTTGAAAAGTGCCTTAAAAAAAAAAATCATGATTGAGATTTAGAAAGCAAGCTTGTATGGAAAGAAAAAAAACTTGAGCCTTATCTCCTTTATTTAAAAAAAATGCTAGATCTAGCTTTTTTCAAAATTTAGTGAGAAATCTGGACCTGGCACACATGTGCTCACTTCGGCAGCACATATACTAAAATTGGACCTGGCACACAGTAGACAATATTATTTGCTGCTCTGAATTTATTTTTCCCACAAGAAATATTCTGACTTCCTCGCTAATATTGTCTATACACACACACACACACACACACACACACACACATTTTCAAGTGGTTTTTTGGAATATTTGAAAAGGAACTAAGATGTAATTATGAAAAACATTATATAGTCACCCCCCAAGTAATTGGTAAATACCATATTGCAGTAAAATCTTTTGAAGTCTAATCTTATAAAATTTATATTTTAAAATTTTAGCCCCAGAAGTTTAGAATATTACAAACTGAACTTCATAATTTTCCAAGATTCAAATTCATTTCTAAGTAATGTTATGAGTCAGCAACCTTAAGACTATAATGCTAGATTACCAGAATATATATACACATATGTATATATATAATATATATAGGCATTAATATTGCTCTAATATTAGGATACAGAGTCTCCACGATAAGGAGCTAAACAAAGAAAAACAATTATTCTAAAGAAGATAAAAATGCACAACTTCCTCAATGAAGTCAATTTTGTCTGGCTTATTCCACACGGTTACATTTAAAAAAAAAACAAACCATAGCATAAATAAACAATCAGGCATAAATCAACCCTTTTGCTTAGATTTTAGGGAAAAATAGGAACTTGGGTCGTTTAGGGAATATACATATATCTCTCAAAAGCCTGTAGCAAGATCATCTGAAATACCCTCCCTCACAGGGAAAGATTTTTGTTTTCTCTTGTTCGCCCTAGTTATCTCAACTTTCTTTCTTTCCATGAAGGTTTTCTGAGCGCTGAAGACTATAAGTCTTCCATAAAGGTTTTCTGAGCACTGAAGACTAGGGTTTGGATCAGTCTAAGAGCTGACATTTTGGGGAGTAAGTGCAATGGAAGCAAACAAGTGGGACTAGGGCAATGCTGTTATGAAAGATCATGAACCCTAGGCTGAATACAGAGACAGGAGAACAAAGTGATGGAAAATGACAGGACATGGCATTGGAAAGGATTTGGTGAGGTCCAACTACTATGTCCAACTACTCTTGAAGTGAGGGCATGTAAGAAAGGAGAAAGGACACAGGTTGTAATAAGAAGTGAGTATCAGTGAACAGTTTAAGAGGTAAAGAGAGAGGGGCCTGAGTGGCTCAGTCTGTTAAGCATTTGACTCTTGGTTTCAGCTCATGTCATGATCTCATGGGCTGTGGGATCAAGCCCTGTGTTGGGCATCATGCTTTGCAGGGAGTAGGCTTGAGATTCTCTCCCTCTGCCCCTCCCCGCACATACACACATGCATGCACTCTCTCTCTAAAATAAATAAATAAATCTTTGGGGGGAAAAAGAGGTAATGAGAGCTGGACTGTGGCCCTGAGCACAAATAACAAGGCACAAGAGGAAGGGAAGATCCTTGCCAGTAAGGAGGCTGGAGAACCATGAGGACAGAATGTTCTGTCTGTGTCATCTGCAGAGTTGTTAAAAAACAAACAAACAAACAAACAGGAGTTGCTGTGGAGAGCAAAACTGCCCCTGTGCACCAGGTGTGGCGTTACTCAATGGACAAAGAGGATGTATTTGGACAGTGCAAGCAATGAAGATGGGAAGCAGACCCCAGAGCCAGCAGCCACTGCTTCCGAACATTGTCTCAAACACACTTCAAACCATAGTAATGCATTTACTGAGGACCTGCCACAGCCAGACACTCTGCTAAGAGCTTTATATTCACCTTCTCACTTACTCTTCCCAGCAACCTAAAGCCATATTTTCCCCAATTTTACAGAATAGGAAAGGGGGTAAAGAAGGATGAATTTGCTCATGTAAACATAATTAAATTTGTGGAGTCCATGTTGAACCCAGGCAATCTATTCCAGATTCCATAGTCCTAACCATTAAACAATATGGTCACTCTGTTCAGAACTCCATCCAGGTGAGGCTAATGACCCTGGGTGGGAAGACTTTGTCTGGAACTCTCATAAAAAACTACAACTGCCTAACCACTTGATCAAGACTAGTTTGGTAGATTTCAGAGGAGGGTCCTTAAACATGAGACATAAATAGAGACTAACACAACACTATGGCAAACAGGTAGAAGGAAGGGAAGACCTATTTCCCATACTCCCAGGCAGACCCCTTTGTTAGACCTGCAAGAGTGCACTGATGGGAAAGAACACCATTTTGACCAAGGAGATTCTGGAGGGGCAGTGTGTTTGCTGATTTGGCCATTCTGAGACTACTCGTCAGGCAGTATCTGCAGCCCATAAAGAAAGAATAGATATGGTGAGGAGGATTCCCCAAGCTGCAATATGCTCAAGCCTAAGCTAGTTCAGGCTATTGAAGTAGATGATCTTTGCTGCCTTAGGTTATTTCTAAATGGCTGTGAAAACTGCTGAGAACCCTAACTCTAAAGTATAAGAGAAAACTTTGGAAAGAGCATAAATAGGAACTCTGTAACTACTTCATCCGTAGTCAATAGATTCACTTGGGAACATTCTTTTTTGGTTGTCAAGTCAAAAATAAAAGTAAATTTCAGTCAGTGGCCAGTGCGGAATCCTCATGTTTCTTACATCTAAATGAAGCAAAGTTGGTATCTGGAATAGCCTGCAAGAAACCCAAGGAAAAGAAACCCAGAAACCCGTCATTAACTGCTTTCCCTTTAGCAGAGCAAGTGTCAACTCCCAAACCAGAAACAAGCTATAGTTCTGATGATGTGAGTGAAACCATGGGAAGGTAAGGGGGATAGGAGGCACTGCATACACAAAGGATGCCCCCAAATCAGGAAAAAACAGGTTACAGTATCTATAAAGACAGTATTGTTAGAAGGTCTATGAAAAGGTTAGAGTAGAAGAAGCCAGGATAAAAGTTGGAAATGAGTACAGATATGGAGAGAAAGTTCTAGAAATAGGGATGTGTTACCAGGGAACAGGAGGGTTTAGCACAGAGAAATCAAACCAACAGTGCAAGGTGTACCTTTTTAGAGGGCCTGGGAGCATATTACCAGACTAAGTGGTTTCTAGTCGCTGCTTTTTATATGCTTTTGTACCTATATACCATTTCATGCCCCTATTTTTCCACAAAAAAATTCATATCCACTATAAACAAGTAAAAAATTATAGTTTAGCAAAAGAAAAGAGAACAACCATAATTAGCTCTGTGGAAATATTATTAATCTTTGAAATATTCATCCAGATTTTTCATATATGTATATTTTCAAAAACAGATCATATTGTACATAATGGACTATAAATTGCTTTTCTCCCTTGGCATTATATTGTGCCAAAACATCCAGGAAAAGATAATTCTTATGTTACAACCATTCCAAAGCATAGAAATTGATGGACAAGTTCCCAACTATAGGCCAGTGTCACCAACCAACACTATGATACAAAATACTAAAGTATTTGCAAATTAAATCTAGTAATACACCATGACAAGTTGGATTTATTGAAGAATTTAAGATGTTTCTAACATTGGAAAGTTAATCCGTATAATTCGCTAGATCAAATATTAAAGGAGGAGAAAGGCATGATCATCTCAATGATAGATGTCACCCATTCCTGATAAAAAAGAATGAATAATTAATGAAAGCACTAGTCACTAGGAACAGAAAGAAAATCCTATACCTGAATGGGTATCTAGCAGAAACACTGAATTTAGTGGTAAAATATGAGAAGCATTTACAGTTAAGTTCGAGAGGGAAAGAGAGAGAAGGGTATTATGTACCAATGCTATATTCTAACATTTTCTTACTTTCTTTAAGGTTCTAACTAATGCAAAACACACAAGAAATAAGAGGAACGAATATTCACAAAGAAGAGATAGGACTGTCACCATTTGCTGACAAGGACATATAAGAGAAGAATCATTCCCCACCTCCAAGAAAAAGATTAGAAAAGGTAAAATATTTCAACAAAGTAGCGTATACATAAGATTAACCTACAAAATCAATTGCTTTCCTAAACACTGTCAAAAATTTTTAAATAAAATGAAAAAAATCATAGTTAAAATAGCGACCACTACTATGAACTACCTAGTAATAAATGTAATCATGAATGTATGTTTATGAAAAAAACATTTTTTGAAATATAAGACTTAAGTGATTTAAAAGATATAACAAGTTCTTGTATTGGAACATTCATTGTAAAGATACTGTATGGTGACTAACATAATAAAATTAAATTTTAAAAAAAGATCCTTTTCCTTTTGAAATTAAGCTATAAAGTTAATATTTAATGAAGGTAACATTTTAAAAACATATATGTTTTTGGGGCACCTGGGTGGCTCAGTCGTTAAGCGTCTGCCTTCGGCTCAGGTCATGATCCCAGGGTCCTGGGATCCAGCCCCGCATCAGGCTCCCTGCTCGGCGGGAAGCCTGCTTCTCCCTCTCCCACTCCCCCTGCTTGTGTTCCCTCTCTCACTGTTTCTCTCTCTGTCAAATAAATAAATAAAATCTTAAAAAAAAAGCTTAATAAAAACATATTTGTTTTTATTCATCCAGAGGCCTCCATTGATTTTGAAAAAAAATAGAAATTTTAGACAGGATGCAAAGGGAAAGTAATATTCAGATTTTGACTTTAAAAAATATAATTTTTTTTCAAAAATATTTTTTCTTTTCTTTAAATTTTTTCTTTAAATTCAATTTAATTAACATTCAATTTAATTAAAAATATACTGTATTATTAGTTTCAGAGGTACAATTTAGTGATTCATCAGTTGCCTGCAACACAGAGTGCTCATTACTTCAAGTGCCCTCCTTTAATGCCCATCACCCAATTACTGATTCCACAGCAAAGAATTGTCTTGAAAGTCAAGGTTTGGAGGTAGGAGGTACCTGGGTGGCTCAGTTGGTTAAGCATCTCTCTTCAGCTCAGGTCATGATAACAGGGTCCTGGGATCGAGCCCTGCATCAGGCTCTGCTCCGCGGCTCTCTCTCTCAGCACCTACTTGTGCTCTCTCTCTTCTCTCTCTCTCTCTCTCTCTGTCAAATAAATAAATAAAATCTTTAAAAAAGAGAGAGAGAAAAAAGAAAGTCAAGGTTTGTTGAGTGAGGAAAATAGTTTCTAGTTTTACAATCTCTCCTTTACATTTCAAGAGCTAAACTGACTGACCTAGATCATGGGGTTTACTATTATCATACTGTAGGCAGAATGTAACATGCCAGGTAAGAAAGGTTCCCAAAAGATGGAAAGAAAAAGCATAGATCACCCCTTCTTTGGAGGAAGAAGAAAGATTTGAAAGAGAAGTATCTAACATAGAGATGTTGTCTGGATTCTTAGGAGGACATAAGGATCATAACAATATCAAGAAGAAAAAGAAAAGAAAAAAATGACCTGTGTCTATAAGAAAGTAGGTAAAATAAAATTGAAAAAAGAAAGTAGGTAAAATGTACTTATAATATATTATATATATAGATAGACTTTAAAAGAATGAGAAAAACGAATCAATCGATACAATCACATTCAGCTCAAAAATTATACCATGATCCTATTTCTGTGCCAATAAATATATGTCGACAACATCATGTCTAATAGCTGCGTATTTTACATTATATAAACGTGCCATACATACTTTTCTATTGCTAGATACTTAGTTTGTCTCATATTATAACTTTTATATCATAATAAACAATTTTAGACATAAATTGTAGTACACTTTCTGATGTTTGTTGTGCAATAAGTTCCTTAGGATAAATTGGTAGAACTAGAATTAGTGAGAGAAAATGCAAACAAAATATTAAGACTTTTGATATATATTGATAGGTGGCTCTCCAAAATGGTTCTATCAGCTGTGTGGTCAGCTTTGGGGCTGGTATTTTAAACAAAGAGAGGAGAGGTAGGTAAACTTGATTGGAATAATAACTGAAAAAATTGTGCCAAAAGGGTAAGAACAGATCCAGACATTCCTGATCAATTCTGTTGGTTGGTCTTCTACACAAAATTTTTTTTTCTCTAAATGTACTTAATCATAGTTGCTGCAGTGTATCAATAAGCATCTTTTTCCAGATTAAAAAGTTTTCCCAGAATTAACTTAGCATAATGAAAGGTAAGAAGGCATAGAATAAAGAACACTAGATTGAGGTAAGATTGTGGATTCATATCTGAGCCCTATTTTGTATTTGTATGAATTTGAGTAAGTCACTTAATTTCTCTTACTCTTTTTTTTTATTTTTTGTATTTTAATTTTTTTATTTAAATTCTAGTTAGTTAACATATATGGTAAAATTGGTTTCAGGTATAGAATTTAGTGACTCATCACTTACATATAACACCCAGTGCTCATCACAATAAGTACCCTCCTTAATACCCATCACCCATTTGCCCATTCCCCATCCACCTCCCTCTATGGACCCTCAGTTTGCTCTTTATAGTTAAGAGTCTCTTACGGTTTGCTTCCCTTTCTTTTTTTTTTTTTCCTTTCCCCTATGTTCATCTGTTTTGTCTCTTAAGTTCCACATGAGTGAAATCATTTTGTCTTTCTCTAATTTATTTTGCTTAGTGAAATATACTCTAACTCCATCCATGTCATTGCAAATGGCAAGATTTCATTCTTTTTGATGGCTGAGTAATATTCTTCTGTGTGTGTGTGTGTGTGTTTGTGTGTGTGTGTGTGTATCCCACAACTTCTTTATCCATTCATCAGTTGACAGACATTTCGTTCTTTCCATAATTTGGCTATTGTTGGTAATGCTACTATAAAAATCAGGGTGCATGTGCCCCTTTGAATTAGTATTTTTTTGTGTCCTTTGGGTAAATACCTAATAATGCAACTGCTGTGTTCTATTTTTAACTTTTTGAGGAAACTACGTACCATTTTCCAGAATGGCTGCACTAGTTTGCATTCCCACCAACGGTGCAAGAAGCTTCCTCTTTCTCCACATCGCTACACCTGTTGTTTCCTGTGTTATTGATTTTAGCCACTCTGACAGGTGTGAGGTGGTATCTCATCGTGGTTTTGATTTGCATTTCTCTGATGATGAGTAATGTTGAGCATCTTTTCATGTGTCTGTTAGTCATCTGGATGTCTTCTTTGGAAAAATGTCTGCTCACATCTTCTGCCCATTTCTTAACTGGATTATTTATTTTTTGGGTGTTGAGTTTGATAAGTTCTTTATAGATTTTGGGTACTAACCCTTTATCAGATATGTCATTTTCAAATATCTTCTCCCATTCCCATAGGTTGCCTTTTAGTTTTGTTGATTGACTTGTTTGCTGTGCTGCAGTGTATCTTTTTATCTGGATTAAGTCCCAATAGTTCATTTTTGCTTTTGTTTCCCTTGCCTCCAGAGATGTGTCTAGTAAGAAATTGCTATGGCTGAGGTCAAAGAGGTTGCTGCCTGTTCTCTCTTCTAGGATTTTGATGATTTCCTATTTCACATTTAGGTCTTTCATCCATTTTGAATTTATTTTTGTATGTGGCATAAGAAAGTGGTCCAGTTTTATTCTTCTGCATGCTGCTGTCCAGTTTTCCCAACACCATTTGTTGAAGACACTTTTTTTCCATTGGATATTTTTTCCTGCTTTGTCGAAGATTAGTCGGCCATATAGTTGTGGGTCCATTTCTGGGTTCTCTACTCTGTTCCATTGATCTATGTGTCTGTTTTTGTGCCAGTACCATACTGTCATGATGATTACAGCTTTGTAATATACCTTGAAGTTGGGAATTGGGATGCTTCCAGCTCTGTTTTTCTTTTTCAAGATTGCTTTGGCTATTTGAGGTCTTTTGTGGTTCCATACAAATTTTAGGATTGTTTTAGCTCTGTGAAAAATGCTGATCGTATTTTGATAAGGATTGCATTAAATGCATAGATTGCTTTGAGTAGTATGGACATTTTAAAAATATTTGTTCTTCCAACCCAAGAGCATGGAATGTTTTTTCATTTCTTTGTGTCTTCCTCAATTTCTTTCTTAAGTGTTCTATAGTTTTCAGAGTACATATCTTTTACCTCTTTGTTTAGGTATATTCCTAGGTATCTTACAGGCTTTTTTGTGCAATTGTAAATAAGATCAATTCCTTGATTTCTTTTTCTGCTGCTTACTTATTTGTGCATAGAATGCAACAGATTTCTGTGTGTTGATTTTATATCCTGCCACTTTGCTGAATTTGTATATCAGTTCCAGTAATTTTTGGTGGAGTCTTTCAGGTTTTCTACATAGAGTATCATGTCATCTGCAAATAGTGAAAGTTGGACTTCTTCCTTGCTGATTTGGATGCTTTTTATTTCTTTTTGTTTTCTGATTGTTGAGGCTAGGACTTCCAGTACTGTGTGAAATAACCATGGTGAGAGTGGACATCCCTGTCTTTTCCTGACTGTAGAGGAAAAGCTCTCAGCTTTTGCCAATTGAGGACGATATTAGCTGTGGGTCTTTCATATATGTGGGCCTCTATGACATTGAGTTATGTTCCCTCTATCCCTACTTTGTTGAGGATCATTTTTTATTTTATTTTTTTGAGGAATTTTTTTATTTATTAGAGAGAGAAAGGAAAGAGAGCATGTGAGCAGGGGGACGGAGAGAGAATCTCAAGCAGACTCTGTCTTGATCACACAGAGCCCATGTGGGGCTCTTCTCACCACCCAGAGATTATGACCTGAGCTGAAATCAAGAGTTGGACACTTAATCAACTGAGCCATTGAGGAGCCCCAAGGGTCATTTTTTAAATATAAAGTAGGAATAATACCTTTGGTTGTTGTAGAGATAAAATCACATATGTGAAAGGACCTGGCAGAGTGCCTGACACCAAAGACAGTAGATTTTTATTTCATTTTCCTTCCTACAGAGCAAAAAGATAAATGAGTTTTATTCAAATAAAATTAACTACTTTATTTGTTGGACACTACACATGAGGAAATGTGTTGGATAAAAACCAGGATGGGGCTTGAGTTCTGGAGACACTTTGCTGTGATACTACATCTCCGTCACTAGCCTTCTACATGATTTTTAGCAAATTGTCAGCTCTTCCTGAGATGCATTGTTTTTACCTATAATGAGGAAATGTGTTCTGAATCAAAGGTCTAGACCTAAGGCTAATTTTGTATGTATGCACATTTTTTCCAGAAGTAAGGTCCAAAGCTGTCAACAGAATTTCGAAAAAAGAGATCTATGTGCAGTAATAGATAGTGATATTTTAGAATCTAGATGGTCTCTAAAATTTCATCTGTATCTAATACTCTCATTCTCATCAAACTCATAATTGACTGTTCCTTTTGGTTCAATATTAGTCATTAATATGTTATGAAGCAGTGTAATGTTTTAGTGGTGATTTTCCAGCCAGAATTTGTAGGTTCTTTCTTGGCCTCTGTGCATCCCTGCAGTTTTCTCACAGCCACTGGGAAAATGGTATGGCCCCAGCATTGCTACACCACAGGTTCTGATTACCTGAGCAGTTTTCTAGACTTATTATCCTCCTCATCGTACTTGGTTCATTTTTTTTTTTTAAGAAAATGTTCTCTCTCTAGGCTAATTCACCAGAGAACAAATTTAATTAATAGGTGGCAACATATTGCAACTCTCACTGCCAAGATACATGATTAAGAAGAGAGCCTGCAGGCTTCCAGATCTTTTGATTGTTTTTATTTCAAGCTTCTTAAAATGCACAAGATCATATTGAGAACAATGTCAGATTATAATTTCACCATGATAAATATGAATATCTGTGAATATTAAAAAGTAAACCGAAGAAAAAATACTAGATGTAAGTGATTGTTAGTAAGCAATATATTTATTTGCAATGAAAATTATAGTGTTAAATGAATGCATCATGGGGCTCAGAGAAGTAAAATATTTATTCTGTTAATATTTATCAAGAGTCAACAGTGTGCTATTTATCAAGAGTCAACAGTGTGCTATGCAAGGGATGTAAAGGATAGAATGTTGAACTTGAATCCTCCCTCCAGGAAAATAATTTATCAGGACATGCAAGAATACAATATATGTTTGCAAATAACTATAATGCAAGGTTATAATACAAGTGTTATGTTCCAACTCAGTATGAATAGATCAACTGCCAAAGCTGTCAGTAGTCAGAAAGAAAACTTTAAAATGGAGGAAAGAAAGATCTCATACAGAAGTTAGCCATCAAGGTGAATTTTGATTCATAGGCTGGGTTTGAACACATGAAATATTGGTGTAGACATTCAAATAGAGGCAATGGAATAGACAAAGCAAAGAGGTAAATCTAAGAGGTTTGAGAACTCTTCAGGACATGCATTTTAATCTCTCAGTAATATTTCTTAATTTCTTGAATCTAGGATACATAAATGGGAGTACTAAGAAACACACTAAGAGAGCAAGCCTGTGACTAAATTGGGGAGGACCTTGAATGAAAAACTAGTTTTTATTTCATCTATAGGCTCTGAGGAAACATGGATGATTTTTAAATAAGGAAGTGATATGATCTGAGTTTACATGAGGAAGATTAATTTTTGGCAGTATATATTGTGGAAACTAACTGGGGAAACAAGAAACTAAGCAAAGATAATGATGTCAGTAATTCAAAGAGGGAGAAGAGAAAGAAGAGAAGCTATCATGCTCAAATCAGTCATTTTTTTTTTAAAAAGACTTTATTTATTTGTTTGACAGAGAGACACAGTGAGCGAGGGAACACAAGCAGGGGGAGTGGGAGAGGGCAGGGACCCCGGTGTGGGGCTCAATCCCAGGATGTGGAGATCATGACCTGAGCCGAAGGCAGACACTTAATGACTGAGACACCCAGGCGCCCAAATAAGTCATTTAAAAAAAATTATTTTTAATAGTATGAAGGCTCTGGAGGAAATGGGGTAGAAAATGAGTCTGGGAGGGTACTGGAGCTACAGAAACAGGACACTCAAAATCAGTAAGGAGAATGAGACAGGGTTTGGGTGGAAAGCTATGTAAACTGAGGAATGGAGATGAAAAAGACTGAAAAAAATCCACAGAGACTCAGTGACCTATGTGACAATAATCAGCAGTCTAACATATCTATTATTGGAGTCCAAAAAAGAGATGGAGAAAGAAAAAAATATTTGAAGAAATAATGGCCAAGAAATTGTAAAGTTTTTTGAGAACTATAAACCAACAGCTCCAAGAGGTTCAACAAGCCCCAAGGAAGGTAATCACATCAATATTCAAGTTGCTAGAAATAGGAGCTAAAGATTAAATATTCACAACAGCCAGAGGAAAGAAGAAGACTTTACAGTAAGACATAGTAAAATGGAACAAATAAGGGAAATTTGCAGACTACTCATCAGAAATAATACAAGCTAGAAAAAAATGGAACGATATTTTTAAAGCACTGAAAGAGCAAAGTTATCCACCTAGAACCTTAGGGCCTCCCAAAATGAAGGTGAAATATCACATTGTGCATATGAAATCCGTAAGTGCGGCCAAGGGCAGGCCAAGTGTGGACCCTTCTCTCCAATGGGGTCGGAGGACAGAGGGGAGTGCATGCATGTGGTGGTGGGACGGCTAGAGGCAAAGAAGAGCCTAAAACAAACCAAAAAACCCCGGCCTGATGAAAGGCACAATGGCTGACAAAGAGCTAAGTTTAGCCCAGGCGAGAATCTCAGGCAGGAAAAGATGGTTCTCAGAGTAAGAATAATGCCATTATGAGAGTGAAGGTCAATTACTGAGGAAAGGAAATCCTCCTGTTTTTAGGGTACAGTGCAGCAGGCTCAGGGGCTATTGACAGGTGTCTTTTCCTTAAGATTATCTAGTTCAATCACTTTAAATAACAGGGGGTACAGTGACTTCTCCTTTTTTAAAAAGATCATAGTAAATTGGATTTGTAAACATTTAGAAAATTACTTTTAAATTGATAAAGTTTGCTGTGGGTTGGCCCAGGGTCTGACACCATCTGAGGCTGGTCACAGGGAGTCATATTTGCTTTCTCTATTACTTTCATTGGATGATAATGGCTTTTTTTTTTTTCTTTAATGCTCCATATTTCTTTTTGAGAACTTGAATAGTTCCTGAATCTCCAGATTAATACTGGAGAACATGAATGCCAGTAGGCAAAGGCCCTGACCTTTCATTCTAGCAGTGATATTACCAAAAGGCTCTCGGGGCAGGCTTTTCTAAACAGGGTGGAGGTAGTCTTGCAAACAGTTGTCACATGATAATTTCTTATGTTGCTCATGCTTTGCAAAGCAGAGAAAAGGGAGTGGCCTCAGTCACCAAGAATTTCCATTTGTTCCTCCAGGAGTCTGTGAGAGCTCCATTGGACCTCAGAAGATGTAGCCCACTGCAGATGAGACTTCAGAACCATTTGCAGCTTCCACCTGAGAGCATCCTCTCTGCTCCCAAATCACTCCCCTTCCTTCTCGTATCTTAAGTTTTCACCATAAAATGTAATTCTTCCCTTTTCCTTACTAACCTGAAATGCTGTCAATGATTTTTCTGAAATGTCTTTTGAATCTGTCACTTTTTTCTATGCCTGTGGCCACAGCTAGTCTTTCTAATTCTGCCATCTCTTTTTAAAACCCATCTTCCCATCTTGCTATGTCAGTGATCTTAGTCTAAAACTTAGTGCTCCTACCCAAATAAATGTATTTTCTCTGGGATAAATTCCAGGACCTTTTACGTGGTGCTCTAGGTCCCTACCATGTGGCCAAATCCAGTCTCCATCTTGTCTTTAATCATTACCCGATCTTACCCACAGACGTCAACACAGAAAAGCTCCAGACGAGAAAGTCATAAATTTTAGTTGACAAAATATCGAACTTTGCTGCATTACATATGTCCTTACAAAGGGATTGGCGGGTCAAAAACTACCCAAGGGACAGGGATTTTTCATAAAATGAGCGTTTATATCCTACAGTTCTCTCACTGATAAGAGAAAGATAAACTTCTCAGGGAATGATGGTGGCAACTTTTTCATATGCTAATGGTTAAAATTCCTTAGGAGGAGATTCATAGTTCAAAGTGGTGGAAATCCTCAGTTCCATCTTCAAATCACAGAGGGCAAAAAAATAAAAAATAAAAAATGGAACATGGCTTTTTCCCCAAACCAAAGGAAGTTTGAAGACGCTTGATCCAGAGTGAGGTGCTAAGAAAACAGGCTTGTGGCAAAGCCTTCAAAGCCAGAAAGAATGTGAGAGAACAAACAAGAAGGCCCAAGAGGAGCCTGGGAAGGCAAAGGGGCAGGGCTCCAGGGAGGGTGGCAGTCTCCCATCCTGACAGAGACTTCTCTGGGATTTCATTTCTAACCACTGATGGGCAGAGAACAAGGGAGAAGCAACAGTGGAGTTGGTGAGAAACGAGGCTGAGGGAAGAGCAGTTCCAAGCTGAAGGCAAACAGAGGCAGGCCTGGACGCAGAAAGGAAAGAGCCCCCTTGTCCAAGGGATTTAGGGAAGCCAGCCTGATAGAAGCCAGATGGAAATACAGCAAAAGGGCCGTCTCCAGAGTGGGACTAAGACTGCTCTTGGGTCTGCAAGAGGAGGGCAGGAAGGAAACTTCTGCCTGCTCACCTCAAAGTGCTTGTGCTGCCCCTCAGGCATTCTGCTAGGACCCTGTCAGCTGTGGTGTAGACAGTCTGTAGGACAAGCTGCGTGGGCAAGGCACCCGGAGGAGAGATGGTGTCTAAGACGGAGAATGCAAGTCTCTGCCCCAGGAGGTGACTCTTCTATTAATTCCTGAAAGGCAGAGTGAAAAGGCAGAGGCCAGTGACAACAGGAAACTTCAGCTTCCCTAGAAATAGAAAGGTTTAGCAATCCTGGGCCTTTCCTCCTGCCCTGGACTCTTTCCCCATTTACATGACTGCATTGGCTTCGAAAGGCATTTGAGGTTATCTCAGCACCGCAGAGAAACGCAACATCCATATGGGCTGGATTCACAGGAGAAAACATCATGGAATGGGTGGGGTTTGAGCTAGAACCCAACGGAGAGAGACAAAGGAGATTATGTGTGTCTGTCTAAAGGCCCACAGGCTGACTCTAAGGCCTCAACAGGGTCAAATCCTTTCTCTTGGATTGTCACTAACAGACAGATCATCAAAGGGATCCCCAGCAGGCTCAGCATCACTGAGCCCTTAACCTAAGAGAAACTCTGAGGATTGTGCTGTTACAATGGAGCAAGTCACTGCTGTTCCAGCAAGTGAAAAAGTGTATAGTGAAATCAGTGGGCAAGGATAATTTGGGGAAGGAGCAGTGGGCCAGGTGTCCTGATTTCTACTCCTGGTTATTTTATTAATTTGCTATGTGTCTGGGCAATTTGCTGATATTCTGGACCTTCACTTCTTTATCAGTAAAATTAAGGGGTTAGACTAGGTGAGCTCCTAATTGTTTAGGCTCAAAAGATCCATGACTCTGAGAAAGATAACTATGCTTGAGCAGCTCTGTTCTCTTTTGGAGGTTAGAGGGAGTGGTGTTTGGTTTGGGACATGTGAGGGAATCACACAATTACTCAATCAATATTTATGTAGCACCAACTATGAGCCAAGCACCATCTTAGGGACTGGGGATACAGTGGTGAACAAAATAGACAAAACATCTCCACCCTCACTGTGCTTAGATTCTCGTGGAGGGGGACAGAAAATAAAGAAAATAAATAAGATACAATATTTTGTATATTAAATGGTGATTAATGCCTACATGTGATGGTGTCTAGAATTGAAGAAGGCTATGTGTCATAAACGGAGAGCAGAGGATTGAGGCAAACATCACAAACCTTGGAACAGAATAAGAGTAAAATTTTCCTTTCTGTCCACCTGCTGTTCTAACTTCTATTTTCCTGAAAACTGGCACACGTTCATTATACACACTAGAATGTTCTAATGTGACCAGGGACCGTGACAAAAGTCACAGTGATCAGGCAGTTGTCTGTTGTTTGCCTGATGCCGTGACATCTAGAATGTGCCATCAAAGGCCAGTGTGAGCCTTGCTGGGCAGTGGCAGCCGCTTTTACTTTTTCTGGACTGGTATTCCTTCCAATTCTTTTTCCTTTTTGTATTTTTGGCCTGAAATTCCAAATGTAATGAACATTATTCAATCATCCTTTTTTTAACCACCGAGAATTTTTTTTTAATTTACAATTTCACAGATTTTTTTTTTTTAAACTGGGTAAACGTCAAAGTTTAAACCTCTCTGTTTTGCAGGTCCATTTTCTAGGTTAATCTCATTAGTATGTCTAGATAAGGCATAATATTTGTGTCAGAGAAAGGAAGTCAGCATGCTCCAGTATCTTAAGAAAATTACATTTTCTGAAAGCGAGTTGGCCTCTATCTAATCGCTGTAAGACACCTTTTTTTTCCTAGACAACCAAACACAAATTGGCTGATCCCTAGAAAAAAAATAACTCAAGGGTCAGAGAGGAAGGTTAGAGTTTAAGTAAAATAAAACAACCTGAAAAACACTTAATCACCCAAGTTACCAGCAATCGGAATAGACAGGAAGTAAATGAACATGTCATCCAGATTCAAATAGTAGAACTAAAGGCCAATATTTAGAAATATATAATTTCTTGGATAAAAATATCAAAGCTCAAATTCTAAGCCAAATTGCCTCATGCCCATCATGGTCTCTTGTAGAGTTGACAGGAGAACAAAAGAGGGGGTGCTGCTGAGAAGGATCCACAACTTCACTGGAGGGAACCTCGTGCCGCAGAGTATGAAAGAGCAAAGACATTAGATAAAGTTGTGATGCTTGGCTGTGGATTTCCCTGTGTTGATTTTTATGATGCCTGCTGGCTGAGTCGGAGTGGGGGGTGACAGCTGGTAACTTGGTGGGGTAGGGGGTGGCAGTGCAAGCCAGGACCAAGAAGAAGACTCAAGAACAGACCCTAGAACAGATGTGAGCTGCTGGAACAGCCCCATGTGATCCAGCAGGGTCCTGACAGCCCTCGTCATTAACTGCATGAGTAGAGAAAAAAGGGCTCTGGTCTTTTTTATTTATTTTTATGTGGGCTTTTTGGGTCTCTTTTTTTATTTTTATTTTAAAGATTATTTTTTTATTTTAGAGAGAGAGTGAGTGCAAGCAGGGGGAGGGGCAGAGGGAGAGAGAGACTCTCAAGCAGACTCTGCACCGAGTATGGAGCCCATCTCCGGGCTCGATCTCATGACCCTGAGATCATGACCTGACCTGGAACCAAGAGTTGGATGCTCAACCGACCGAGCCACCCAGGTTCCCCTGGTCCTTTTCAAAGTGAGTTTCTTACATTTCTTTCCTTCCCAGTGCTCGGGCATTTCCCCAGCCTATGTGTCACTATGTGTGTTCCTCTGAGAACGTTTGAGCACTTACCCTAATGCTAACACATTGTCATAGTAATAGTAGTCATCATACTACTAAAAGCAAATACTTATATTGTGTGCAGCCGATTTTCCAGTCCCTGTTCCAATTACATATATGAATGCCTCTCATCCTCACAGCCATGCCATGAAGCCAGCACAGTGGGGAGACCTGAGTCACAGAGAAGTTCAGTGACTTACTCAAGGGCACACAACAAGACTCACAGCTGGAGTAAGACACAGGATTGTAGGAATGCCTAACCTGTGCCTTCCAGATTGTTCGCTCAATTTCCGCTCATGGGGGGACGTGAGATGGGGGTACTGAAGGTGTGCAGCTGGGAAGATGTCCAGAGCATGTCTTGTTACAGCCCTGTTCTCGCCCACCCTAACACCACCCACAGTCTCTAGGGTCAAAAGGTGCCATCAGGATGGGAACGAGAAGTGCTTCCGCCCGGAGAGAGAGCTCACAAGGGTGTCCTGAATAGGAGAGCTGCCGTGGGGAGGGGGCCACCAAGGAAGAAGGGAAAAGTGGGGCTATCAGGTGGCAAAGAACCACCACTGAGTCAGTGTCTCATGAGCCAGGAGAAGAATCCTGAGAAGATCTAATATTCATGTGGAGATCATATATTTGTGAGCCCCGACTCAGGACACATGGTTTGAAACAGAGTCTGAAAATTTAGAATTGGGAGACTGTCCCCCAAATTCACTGACATTCTAGATACTGAGGCTCTTTTCAAGTCACTTGCTGAATGTTTGACTGCATTCAGCTGAGGAACAGGGTCACCTTGTAAAGGTGTGTGTGGACACACGTGTACGTGCAGAACCTCAGGTTCCAAAGGGCTCTGCAGCCACCAAAGCAAATAAATAACACTGGCTGTGAACTGCTGGACAGACCAGAACACGGCCCATTCATTAAACGGAGGTCTTTGGCTTGATATCATCCGCTATTTGACACCATACATTCAAACATCCCTGCTGCATCCCTATATATTTATTGAGAAAACAAAACTCCAACACTCAAAATCTTGCCTCATATGCATGGCACACCTCTCTGGCATTAGGGAACCTTCTGAGGGTTCTTTAATTAATTACAACAGAACAATAATCCTGCCCTCCCTCCCTCCGCTACAACAGCCTGAGGCTTCCGCAAGCCGCTTTCTGGATAGCTTTGTCTTCCGATAATAAGAGACACTTCAAAAGAAATGTCCCCCTCCGACATGGAGAAGAGCCAGGGGAAATTCCCTTCAGAACATCTCCCATAAATGCTTCCATTTCCTGAAACAGGAACAGGAGGCCACAAAAATGAACTTGGATGAAGCACTATGGTGGCATTTGTCACAATGCATTATAATCATTTATTGTGATTTTCTGGTTCGACTATAAGGGACTCCGTTTTAGCCAGCATTTTACAGAGTAGCGGGCACACAATAGATACTCTCTAAAATTTTATGAAAGGGATGAATGAATTCACTGCTCTTGACATGAATAAGGAATTTTAAGCTCAAGCGAAACAAACATGCACACACACACAAGGTACAAAACCAAAATAAAATTTTTACTTCATTGGTCATTAAGAAAATCAAATTAATAAACACGGTAATTCTCACAGTTATGACAATAGTTCTTTCTGCAATCTTTCCCCTCTCCTTCCCCTCGAAAAAAAAAAAATCTGGGTTATAGCTTTTTTTTTTAAAGTAGGCTGCATACCCAGCATGGAGCCCAAAGGGGGCTTGAAGTCACAACCCTGAGTTCAAGACCTGAGCCAAAATCAAGAGTGGACCATTCAGCTGACTAAGCCACCCAGGTGCCCCTTTTAAAATTTTCTTTTACTATCAATAAACTAGGAAATTTACATTATGACTCTTCTTCCTTAGGGATAGTGAACTTTCAATGGGTGCTTACCCATGATAGGCCAACCCCTACACAAAAGGCATTGTTATCCATTCAACAGATGAGAAACTGGGTCTCAGAGAGCTGAAACAGCCCGCTCTTTGTCACACAGATACTAAGTGGTGAGATTGTGATTCAAACCCCAAGAGCTTGCTTTCACCATTACAAATGACCTCTCCACCAGGTTCATAACCTTGCCTTTTTTAATCTCAGAGAAAAATTGAGCCAGAATCCTTACGAAATGGGGAGGGGTGGGGGAGTTGAGGAGTAATCAGGAGCAAGAACACAGTCTTGGAGGAAGCTGGCCTTACTAGGAAGCATGGCATACAGTGAGACCCCAGGAGCTAGGGGCAATGGGTCGTTTATGGAAATGCCAGGCAGTGGTTTTACAAAGAGTGAATTTTAAACCTAGCCAGAAGGATAATGATATTGGGACCAATTGCTCCTGCTGAGCAAAAGAGGGATGATGACACAGAGCAGCACAGAGCTCCAAACCCAGTGAGTATCAAGATGAACAGAATTAGTAGGGCAGTGGGCTGTTTGCTGGCTGTAGGGCTTAGAAACAAAAGAACTGATGTCAGAAACTTTGAAAAGCCCTTTTAGCAGGGGAAGGGCACATGAGAAAAATCCTCTGGGAGGCAGAAGAAGTAACGAAAGCAATTGCAAAGGTGCTAAGACATACAAACTTCAACACTTCTTAAAAACCACAGCTTGGGGGGGTAGTCGGGTCTCCTGAGGGCAGCAGAGTCTGATTTGGTGGGTTTTGCCCAGTTGCTGTTGGACAGGGACAAGGGTGGATCTAGGCCTAGTTTAATTTTAGGAGTACCAAATGTAAGTCTCCAAAAGCTACCCCTAAAGCCTGCCACCGCATTAAGAAGTCCACCATTAGAATCGCATAGGACTCAGAAAACCGCTGTTTGGCAAACTCCCAAGAGTAGAAACACACTACATTGTTTCCAGTGTGGTACGGAAGTTTCCAAATAGAAAGTAAGTTGCCACAGCGATCGGACAAGACAAACAGTTTCTGCAAGAAGACATAAGATGTCCAAAGTACAGAGTGCACAGCTGTGCCTGAGCTAGGAGGAGACAGAAGAGAGACAATAGAGTGGGAGGTGGCATCATATAAATCTCTACTGCAGTCATCAGATGTGACTGTTGATGTGCCAAACACTCTTCTAGGCATTGGATATACGAAACGAGCAAAACAGGCAAAAATTCTGCCCCTCGTGTAGCTTATAACCAAGGAAAAATACTGGTAAATTTTTCTGACTTGACCATTTCCCTTTGGCTAGGTAATACCACGAGTGGGAAGTTCTTCACAGAGAGCACCAGTAATAACAGTAAAATAACAAATAAACTTGGTCCCACTTAAGCCAACAGGAGTCTGTTGGCTCTGTATTATCCCAGTTTCACCAGAGGAAACTAGGGTTAAAGTCCTGGGAAAGACAATGCAGCTATCAGGGACTGAGCTGGAATTACGTCTCAGCACTTGGTGACTAGAGAAGCAGCCCAGGGTGGAACATGGACTCGGGGATCAACGGAATTAGAACCGAGGTCTGCCTGTGCTGCTCACGTGACCTTGGGCGATTTATGTATTTTCGACTTCGTTCAGTGGGGATGCATGTTTGGGATGATAGAACCTACTTTAAAGGGTGAAGAAAAAGCTAGCATGAAAAACGGAAGTGAAATTAGACCAATTCCTGGCATGTAGTAAGTGTTCAATAAATGAAAACTCTCATAACAACCAACAACAATTAATCCATGTTCTTTCCCTTTTCCAGTGCCTCAGACTTGTCCCCTGGACTGAACATCCACCTGAGGCTGCCAAGGCACAACCCTACCCTGCCCATCTCCCTCTGCTCCTGTAAACCGTAGATGGGAAACAGACACAAAGAAGCCCCAGGCATGGAGGTTCATCACTCCCATTCCACAGGCACAGCCATTACACAACATCAGCTGGTCTGCTGTGCCTTTTTGGGAGGCCATTTTTGAAAAGTTGTCCCTTTGAATGCACAGAAGTCAGGAAATGCAAAATTAAGGTTCTCAGAGTAACCATAACTCACTCACAATGCACATCGAGGCATAAATTTCCCTGGAAGTACAACAACATAAAACATTGAGCACACCAGAGTGGGAGAAGTGAGGACTGTTGCTAAAGTCATAAATTTGAATTTCGTGACTTGGGTGCATTTTCACTGTCACCCATGACACTACATTAACATAGCATTCACACTAGAAATTGCGACATAATTCAGAGGCCTTCGTGCTTGTGACTGAGGTAGTTTTCTCTGTAGGGACCTCTTCTCAGACATTCATAAGGATTTCAAGGAAAAAAAAAAAACCTGAGAAGAAATATTAGTCCCTTGGGGAATGTAGCGAAATCTACCCAGCATAAAAGGATTAGCTACATTTATTTTCTAGCAAGCTCTGGAAGCAAGCAACCACTTCCCTTTCAAGGACTACATCCCTGAGAGAAGGTGGCTTACTCAATCCTTGCCATCATCTGAATCTTCCACTGGGTCTTGAGGGAGTGTGGGCTGTAGATGTCCTGCCTCCTCCCCTGGGACAGGAAGGGTCAAATAAATGGGTATCAAAAACGTCAGTGTATGCAAATTGATAACTTGTGTATTTACGGTGGCAATCCATTCAATGTTCCTGTAAGTTGTAGAAGTCAGAGTGAGAAATTCAGGGTCCTCAGGGTTCACAAACCATCAAAGACCGATAGGACCAAGGCACCTAGAACGAGTCACCACCTCAGTTCCAGCCCTCCTTCTACCTGGGTCCCGGTCCCCTGTAAAAGGAGGTCTAATGATAATAACACTTTCTTTTCATAGAGAGAGGAGACTATGGAAACTCTTATGGTCTTGTCTGCTCTGTGACCAAATATTCTTTGATCATAACGTCTAATCCTAATACCTTCCTGCACAGATGATATTCCAAGATTAGCATTTCCCCTAAAGGTTCCCAGTTTTTTACCTTGAGTGTCTCCTTGTCTCAGAGAAGGTACACGCTTCCTACACAGAGAGGTTGCTTATTTCTCCCTGGAAAGGAGCCTTTCCAAGGACTGTTAGCAATGGAGACAGTCTATAGGGTGTTCACTTAATCCTCATTGTACCTCCCCCTTGTCTTATTCTTCCTTCTATGGTTATTTTAAGGTTTAAACAACAACAACAAAAATGTATATAAAGTGCCTGACACCCAGTAGAGGCTCAACAAATGTCAGATTAGTTTAAGTTACTTTGCTAAGTAACTAGTGCCCTCCCTACCTGGATGGAGTGTTCCCTCGCACACTCTTCTCTAACCTCCCCACCTCTCCCCATACAGAACGTGGAGAGAGGATTGCCATGCTACACCTAGGGCTTCCTCTGCTCAGAACACAAGCTAACCCTTAGAGGGCTTCCAGAATATCACTGTGTAGCAGTCCCTCCAGTCCCTCTTGGACGTTGCCCCTTTCATTTCAGTAACCAGAACACAAAAGCCAGGCAAGATGTACCTTTGGTCTTCCTCGCTCTGTCCTCCCTCAGGAAAGTGCCTTTGGTTTCCATATTTCCCCCCATGGCTATCATACATCTGTACTTTACATGTAATAAAAAGCTGTGACAGCCGAATGCTAGTCTTTTCTCCAAGCTGCACCTGTCTGAGGACTGGGGCTGCTAAGTACATTATGAAGTCAAGGAGAGTTCAATCTCTGATAGCTCATCCATCACACATCTGCACATCACCAAAGCTCTGCAACCTTCCTTTTGCGGTGTTTGTCTGGTCCCCCCCACCCTTCCCATGTGCACTGCTCTGCCCTGAGACCACTCATGAGGGACTTACAGTTGGCCTTTTCCCCATCTAATCACATTCAAAGTTGTGACTCAAATGCTCTTCTTTAAATTTTTTTCTTTTCTTTCTTTCTCTTTCTTTCTTTCTTTCTTTCTTTCTTTCTTTCTTTCTTTCTTTCTTTTCTTTCTTTCTCGCTCTCTCTCTCTTTCTTTCTTTCTTTTTTTGTCATGATACAACGCTTAATCACAGCCTGGAAGAGACTTTATTTCCCCTCATGTCAAATCCTAACTCCTAATCAAGTTCTGCAAGGCTCTTCACTGGAGATAGTCTGTTCCCTGAAGACTGGGAAGTCTTGAAGTTAGAGGCAAGATCAAGGTGTGACTTAATAGTCAGTTTCAAACACTTAGGTACTTCTTATGTGAAGGATGTGTTTTTACTCAGGAGACATAATAAAAAGAAAGTTTAGCCATTTTGGTTAGAAAGAAAGAAGAAAAAGGAAGAAAGAAGGGTGTTTTGACTCTCAGATCTAGTGTATGTCCTGCCATCTCTACAAGGGTCTCTTAAATCTCTGGCTCTCCCCACTAAAATTTTCCTTCATTTGACCTTACAGCCCTTTTCTGCACCATTTATTTTAAATTAGTCTGCCACTTGGCTTTCTGACAGCTCTTGTATTGTTGCTTTGCACATCATTTACCTTGTTCGATATGTATGTCACACCTCTTCCAGGCATGGTATAATTTTTGTTTTATGAAATCTTTCCAAAGCATTTGAACTGCTGCTGACTCCCACAATTTCAAAGTTCCTTCCATTGAATGCATTCTCTGTGTACTTGGCCAATTGTCCTTAGGCCTCGATGACTGTTTCTTCTCATTCCTTCACCTACACTCTAAAAGTTTGTGCTCCTAAAGTGTCCCCTGATTAGTCAAAACTATTTTCTGATCTTACACAAGGAAAGTTTACATTTTGAGACTGTGGGTCTTTGGGAATCTGTGGACTGTTATAGACCATCTCTCCAAAGAATTGCACATACAAACAAACTTTGGCTTCTCTGAAGTCAGAAAAGAGACTCTCTAGGATGAAATGAATCCCAGGAAATGCGTGCCTGTTCTGACCCACTTTCTGGTTATCTCATTGAAACTACATGCTGTTGATTCCCACACTGTATCTTCCTACAAGATCTCCTTCTTATGCTTCAAACACTCAAATTGATCGACCTACTAAAATACGGTGTCTGACCCCTCTTCCTTATTAGTAAAATATTTTCCTTATACTTAAGGTAAATACTGTATCTTCCATATCTTAGCACTGTTTCTATACTGTAGGCCACAGAGACTTTATCCAATCCTTCTCTCTCATGGTAACCCTTCCCATATAAGAAGACAGCTATGACAAACCCAGCTGCTTTGGTCTCTCTTAAAATGAGTGTCTCCAGAACACTCATCTTTGTCTGAATGAGTAATGACTTGTCATTGTCCCTCTTAAAATTGGGACTTACAATGGATCACAATATTCCAGGTAGTTTTTGACAGCATAAAGTATCTATCATCTCCTTTGTTAACACACATAACATCTTAAAATTACTCTGGTTTTTCTCATTTGTGATTCATATTAAGATAGCAACTAGAAGTCCAAAATCTTTTCACAAATATTGCTGTTAAAAAACACATTTCTCACATCCTGTATTCTATGGTACAATTCTTTAAAAATTATCAGAATTCATCTTGGTTTCAACCTGGTATTCCAACAGCCAAAGTCATTTCTGAGTCTTTATTCAGTCATCCAGGCTAGTGCCAAAACCCTGGGGTGCAGGCCATTGGAAAAGCCTTCCATTTTTATACTGATTCACTGATATCTCAGTACTAGCAATGAGCTCCTCTAACTAAACTACAGTTAAAACCAATTTGTCAACAAACGTATAACGGAAGATTTTCCAAATAGCTGGAGGGAAAACATATACTGGAAGCAAATAGTCACTTGCTTATCAGTCAAGAGATTCTCTTCAGAAAAAAAAGAAATGACCCAACTTGTTCTTAATGTTATTTCTACTATTACTGCTTCACATACACTGAAAACGTCAATCAACCATTCCTAGAATTTATCAAGAGAGTTATTACAAGCTCACCCAGAAACAGATCTCAGAAATTACCTCCCCACCATTTTTGACAATTCTGAAATTATTTGTCCATCCATCAGTCTTCTGGTACCATTCTTCTCATTCTTCATGTGTCCTCAGAAATGTGGTCAATGGTTTAAAATCCCACCTGCAAACATTAGGGGAGGCTGGCTGAATTGTGCCCAGGGCCACCCTGGACATTTCTTTGAGCCTTTCTATGGATCTATACTTACTTCACAATAAAAATATTTTTAAAAGAAGTCCCATCTGCAAAGTTCAGTATTGTAGGATATAATGTTTCTGAACCTAAAGATTTAGATATAGTTTAAAAGTTAGATACCTTTTGGGGCACTTGGGTGGCTCAGTCTGTTAAGGATCTGCCTTCAGCTCAGGTCATGATCTCAAGGACCTGGGATCAAACCCCATGTCTGGCTCCCTGCTCAGCAGGGGAGTCTGCTTCTCCCTCTCCTCTCAGCTCCTGCTCGCTTGTGCTCTCTGTCACTATCTTTGTCTCTCTCTCTCTCTCAAATAATAAATAAATAATCTTAAAAAAATAAAATAAAAGATGCCTTTTGTAGTAGCTCCCCTATTTTAGGCTTCAGTTTCTTCTTTATCATGTTTATTTTATTCTTTCTAGTCTGAAGACACTTTCTTCATTAGAGAAGAGTGAACCCTAAGGGAGTAGAACAGCTCAGTTTCCTGCCTGCCATCCATCCTCAGTGTACCATACCTACCTTTCCCTGTTCTTTGTTATCTGTTCATCACTAATTTTGGCTGTCCCATTTTCCAATCACTTTTCTCTTCCTCTGCGTTATCCTTTTGATTTTGTTCTTACCCAGTTTCCTGCCATTCTTTTGCATTTGTTCTTGACCGTGTGCTCACCCCTCTGCCTTTCAACTGCATACTTTAAAAATCTGATTTCATTTGAAACCTGCTTGGTGCAAAGTATACTGTGACACGCTTTTCAGGTGCTGTAAACTGCTAAACCAACATTATTATCACTAAGAAGAAAATTGCTTCTCTTTTATGACCATTTTAGTTACTCATGTGTAAAGGGTTTTCCTTTTATCTTCTGAGTTTAAAGTATTTATATACTAGAAAATTGCTCTGGCTTAAATGGGGAAAGAGGGGATTTTAAAATTTTATCAGTGGGCCGGAAGATTTAAGACCTTGTGGAAATGGTATTGTTCCTCCAAAACTCCAAACTGCTCTGTCTAGGCCCTCTTAGAATCCTCTCCCCCTGAATTACACTTTTTCATGTGGATATACTTCTGACTTCATCATTCTCTCTCATTGGGGGCATGTGAAGCCCAGCTGGGATCCTTTCAAATGATTTCACTTGAAGTTGGATGTAACCTGTTAGAAACGATCCATCACCCCATCCCTTATTCTGGAGACTTCTTCCTTAGCCAGACTTCTCCTGCTATGGTTCCTACTGTAGAGTAATTTCTCCCAGACATTCAACTGAAATCACGTAGTTCCATCCATGTCACAGCTGGGATGCTGAATTCCTGACAAGGGATGCTAAGGAGAGGGTTAACGGAGAGTTTCGGATAGGCCTTTATCTGACCTCCTTAAAAGCGCAGTACTAGAAAAGTACAAATTAACACGTACCAAGAAAATACATTCAGTCAAATATAATCCCATCTGTACCTGCCAAAATCTTCACTCTGCTTTACCCACATCCTTGTAATAACATTGTTAGAAGGTTCTGACACTTCTCAGATAAGCGCTTCATTCAGTTCCCTGCCTCCGTTCAGGAGGAAACAGGAAAATTCCAAATACAGTCAACTGAGTTATCAAGGTCCTCTTATCCAGTCTGTGAAGGATCCAAGCCCTTTGTTTGGGGTGTATTAGTTCCGCTCTGGACCACCACTTCAGGGCACTTTGAGAGAAAAGACTCTTATGTTCCAGAAATGTTTTTATTTTACTTTTTATTAGCATGCCTAATAAAGAGCCGGGTAAGTGAAGTCTTTGGAACCAAGGCACAAAGCAAAGCTTGATGGTTCCAAGTAAATCTGACTTTGAGACACTTAGTTCCAAGATATCCTGACTTAGCAACAACAATAACTACCCCCAAAATGGGCCTCCTTCCCACAGAAATTGCTAGAGATTTCTTTTTTCTTTCTCTGCTGATCCGTTTTCTTGCTATTTTCTCTGTCAGTAAAGATAAACCATGCATAGTGAAGCAAAATTAGTTTTTTTTTTTCCACAAGAGAAAGACAAACACTTTTTTTAAACAGTGCATCACACATACACATGGGACACCAGTGATGAGGGACCCAAGGGGCTGGTTACAGCTGGGGCTTACCATTTTAGGCTAAACAAAGGTAAAGGGGCTTAGGCTTCTGGATGGTTCAGGAAGGAAGTCAGGGAGGGATAGTAAAGGAAGGTTGCCCAGTAAGGTTTGTTATGCAGATTTAAGTCAAGGACTTCACCATTGATAGAACTTGTGAAGAGTCCCCTTGGAGTTAAGGGAGAACGCACCTTTACAAATGTCAATTTCCTTTGCAAAAGGAAAACTTGTGCCCGACCTTTAGAGCTTTCCTGCATGGCTGGTCCTAAATGGCCTTAGCTCAAAATAATCATATGCGAGAGAGGCTTTTATATATATCTATATATACACATTATATATATATACATACATGCATTTTTTTTTTTTTTAGTATGCTCCATGCCCAGCACAGAAGTCAACACAAGGCTTGAACTCATAACCCTGAGATCAAGACCTGAGTTCGAGTCGAACACTTAACCCACTGAGCCAACCAGGAGCTCGAAGCAAAATTAATTATAATAAATAAACCGTGCCGTTGGTCTCTAAAATCTTTGAAAATGTTGAGAAACCTCAATCAAGATATCCATCAAATTTCCATCCATCTTTTAACCTTTTCTAATAAAGGGATACAGGGAAGGGGGCAGGGAAAAATGAAAAAAAAAGTTTATTAAATCTGATCCTGCCCCCCCCCACACCCCAGTTTTGTATGATTATGTGACTGCTCTCTAGTTTTTATGTAGTAAAGGGGATTTGACCTGCATCTGGTTTAAATAGGCTTCGGAGGGTTTTAAGAGCCAGAGGGCCTAACTGTGTCTACCTCTGCTTCTTTACAGAAAATGTGTTTAGGTTTCCAAAGAAATGCTTCACAGGCAAACTTTGGAACACAACTTGTTTATAATATAGAGCCTACCTAGGTCCCTGGACTTCCCTTCCTGCAACAGCCTCTGCTAACGGAGAATCTAGGACTCAAACATTCCCAGTAGAACTGACTCTGAAATGTTTTAAAGAGAAGTAAGAAATTGATTCAGGCAGTTAGTTTGAGCATGCAGGCTAGGACATTGCTCGAAGTTGTATTACTTCCTATGGCACCTGGGACTTAGTTACTTTAAGTGCATAAATCAGCCTTCTGAGAAATATTCCGTTTCCTGAGCTTAGTTTAAGCTGAATTACAAGTGACCCTATAGAATTATTTCATTCCCCCTTTGCCTGAATTCCTGTGGAAAGGATTAAAATCCACATTGTCTGTTTTCATTGGCATGTCTCCTCTCACCCCACCCCATTTTAATAACCCCGTCTCCTCGAATCTGTATTCTGTACGCGGTATTTTATAGAAATTTGCCAAACATGTAAATGCCCACAATTAACTAGGCCCCAACTATTTCTACAACAACTCGTGCACATACAGAAGACGTGATGGCCCTTTGGGTACCAATAATTTCCCGGGAACATAAAAACGAGAATCATTTTGCTTTGCCAGATCTCCCTGTGCTTTATGACATCACCAGGCATTTTGTGACACCATCACTTTAACATAGAGCCTTTGGCCCTAGACTAGAGGCAAAGGGACATGTTTATTGATGGGGGCAGTGGAGGAAGGACTGGAGATTGGAAAGGAAAGACTCCAAAATTTCCTGGAGAAATGTTCCTGAGTCAAAACAAGATCCAGAAATTTCCTAAGGGGAGCAGAAGCCGGGAAGGCAAGGAGGGCCAAGGATGAGGCCACACTGAGGTGGAATCATACGATTTTGAAAATCCCCATCAAATTCCAGTGCTTTGTGGTGGTGTTTGTTTTTTCAATTTTAAATTACAAGATGAACAGGAGAGTTTCGAGGTTCAATATCTCAGACTCGAAAGGAGGCAATAAAGAAGAGGTGCTAGCCATCAATGGTCATCATACAAAACCGAACTGAATTTGGTCCTTCCTTAAGGCACTTTTCCCCACACCATTCATTCTAGATGCCCTGGCCCTGGAGTTAGGAGCCTTAATGCTTTCATTCTGGACTCTCTGGCCACGAGGGGTGCCCTGAGGCCTTCATCAACACAAGGATGGTTTCTCCATTTCACACTATATGAAGTTGGAAGTCTCTAAAGAAATATTTCCTAGAAAAATAATTTTGTGAGTTTATAAATTACCACGCACATAAAGCAATTGGGAAAAAAAAAAAACCCTTATAATAAAGTGTTGGTTTCTAATTATGGTTTCTTTTTATTTTTCATAACTTTTTTTAAAGATTTTATTTATTTATTTGAGAGAGAGAGTAAGCACGAGAGCAGGGTGAGGGGCAGAGGGAAAAGCAGACTCCCCACTGAGCAGGGGAGCCTGATGCAGGACTCGATCCCGAGACTCCAGGATCATGACCTGTGCTAAAGGCAGAAGCTTAACCGACTGAGCCACCCAGGCGCCCTAGTTCCTTGATATGTAGACAAAAGGAAGGATGGCTATTAACCAATGAAGGGTACTGGGCTATGGACCCATTTCTACAACTCAGATAAAACTAAAGTGAATGTTAGACCAGATTTTTCATTTTTTGGGGGGGGGTGGGAAGGGCAGAGGGAGAGGGAGAATCTTAAACTCTCCACCGCCAACATGGAGCCCAACATGGGGCTTGATCTCACACCCCTGAGCCAAAATCGAGAGTCAGACGCTTAACTGAGTGAGCCACCCAGGTGCCCCTCCACTTTTTTTTTTTTAACCGG
The DNA here is from genome assembly GCF_003265705.2 of Callorhinus ursinus. Taxonomy (NCBI): domain Eukaryota; kingdom Metazoa; phylum Chordata; class Mammalia; order Carnivora; family Otariidae; genus Callorhinus; species Callorhinus ursinus. The sequence goes on along the minus strand of NW_027397079.1, from coordinate 30,407,151 downwards.
AGGCAGATTACCGTTACTGCCACACCCACATTTCATGGAAAGAAATATCTGTTCCTCTCTTCACATTTTAGACATGATTCCGGATGATACTACTAAGCCCCCTTGTCACTCACTGTTGCCATAGAGAGAGAACCCTGGACTGTAGAAACTGGGCATCTGACCACTGTGGTAGTTCCTAAACTTCATATGTAATAAGGACTCTCCAAATTCCCTCAGTAAGCCTCAACTGTCTACTATCTCTGTGTCCATACCTGGAAAAGAGGTTACACATGATATGTACAAAGAAGGATACAAACCACAATCACCAAAGCCTCCACACACAGCCAGTACTCATTCCCACTTACTCATTAAACTGGCTTTCTTGAGAGAACCCAACAATTCAGTTTTTGAGCCTCAGCGGAATCCATATTCCCCGCATTCAAATGGCAGACGTGGAGGCCTCCGTTTCCCCTTGGTGGTGCACTAACTGCTCTTACCAATTCACCACAAGAGAGCCACTCTTCTGGTGGAATATCAGTGAGCAGAAAGAGAGAGAAAAATACAAATCCTTTTCAACCAGAGCTATGAGGTTTACGGTCCCACTGGTTTTTCTCCCCTGAAATTACAATAAGCCAGAAAGAGAAAACCGGATAAATGAAGTAAAATGATAACGATGTTTCTCATCTTGGTAGACTGCCTTCGGGAAATAATGAAGTTTTCACTGGAGAACTTTATTACACACAATTTCCATTTGGGAGCATCTTTATGCTCCTTGGAGCAACTAGTTTAGGGTTTGTGTGGAGTTTGTTTTTTTCCCCTTTTTTGGAGAAGGTGCAGTGCTGGTCTAACAGCAGCATTATAAAAACCCTGGAAAGTACATAAGAGCCTAAGAACTACAGCAATTAGAGATGGAGTTGACCCATTATATCATCCCACAGGCCCAGGGGAATCAGTGGAGGATTCTTTCCTAGAATAGATTTTCTAGTTCCTGATCCTGTTGATTTTCAAATGGCTCCAGGGATGGGGTTTCCACCACTTGCTTTAGTACATATTTCCCCAATCTCATAATTCTTGCTGTCATAAATTTTCAGGGTGTTTAATCCAAATGTTCCCTTTCTCGAAATGACGACTGCTCTCCTTTACTCAGATTCGTGTCCACCTGTTAGAACGGACAATACTCTTTCGAAACTGTAATCATTTTCCATTTTTCATCAGAATTCTTCTCTGATTCTCTCTCTCAAGGCCATTGTAGCTGCAGGTGGGGCAGTGAGCATGTAAAAGAAATCTCTGCAATTGGAAAATGGAATTTTAGACTGTGTGAGCCGTGATGTCTCAGAATTTCAACACCAGAGCTCCTCTCAGTGTTTCAGGGCTCACACTGCCAGGCTGGTATCTCCTTTCAGTGCCACATGTGGAGTGTGTGCTTCACATTGGCACCACTAGAATTTTGCAGTGCACAACCTCAACAAACCTCCACGGCCCTTTAAAAAAAAAAAAATACCCTGCCCTCATAGTCAGTAATGCCTCATTCGAGTTCAGTTTGCACATGAATGAAAGTTGATGTATCTATGTGCCTGTGCATTTTGGGATTATAATTGTAAAGTTCTTAGGTGTATTTCCCTCACAGGGGTCCTGGTAGAGTACAAGGCTGAGAGGCGTGAGAAAATTAAAAACCCATGTTGTCCAGCCTCTTTATTTAGCAGATAGACAGAGCTAGAAAACTTAATTTCTGAGCCCAGATGCAACTTACCCAGACAACAGAATCAGAAAAGAACCCCAAGATCCTCTGACAATCTACTGCTTCTACTCAGATCTTGTTCTAATAATTTCCTCACTATGCCTTGGAGAGTGTCTTTCCCTGTCTCTGGACTTCAGGTTTTCTAAGCCGGAAATGAAGAAGTGAGCCAGATAAAAAGGGGCAAACTGGGATCCCCAGAATGACCTTCCTGGCTGTGTACTTTTTAAAATTAAGTCAATAGATTTTTTTTAATGTAACCATCTGAATTTTTAAACTCTAACGAATGCCACTTAGTTGCCTCCTCACATACATTCCTATCTGCTGCCCTGCCTCCCCACCTTCTAGCTCCTGCTTTCCCCTTTAAAGATATGTCCCTCGTGGGTACTGGTTCCGCCGGCAACCCCTCTGTGAGCTGGGTTCTCATTACTTACTTGCTGCAAGCTCCCTGAATCACTGCTTTCATTTAATAGACAAGAAGATCTGGCAACCTTTGGCCAACCTTTGTCTCATGGCAACAATGAGCTGGAAACCACAGTGGCTGCCCCCCTTTCAATGGGCTGTGCACCTTCCAAGCTCGGCTCGTTCTCTCAACTGGCTACCTGTTTGCCCCTGTGGGGATTTCAGTCTGACTCTTGGGTGAATGGCGATGTATTACACTGTTTTATATACTATACACATGCATCACATGTGGATGTGGCCCTGGGTGGACACTCTGATTCAATCATCTATTCAATTTGGTCAGATAGCAAATTTTTACTATGTGACTATACTTTAAACTGACCAAACAGACTAGTGGTTTTGGCATCATGTGAATGCTGCAGCAGTAAGGCTTTGCTGAAATTCGTGTAGAAATATGTGCCAAATTATATGCAAATTTGTATTTTTCATGGGAGCTGAGAGCTTTGGCACTTAATTTTGATTTTTTTTATAGCTAAGTATGTAGCATTGGCCAAGTTCTGCATGTTTAATCCTTTTAATCATTCAACATAAATCATGCTCTCAGCCCCTTAATCATTCTTGTTATTCTTCTTTGAACCTCCTCCAGTTTCCTTACATCCTTCATTGCATAAAGAAGAGTTTTTTAACAGGCCTGTTTCACTTCCAAGAATCCATTCTGTGGTGGAAACAGTGGGGGTTAGAAGATCCAATGCCATGAGAGACTCCAAGGGAAATGCAAGGAGTGGCCCTCGAAAAGTTGCAGACATTCACAGGAACTAAAAGACCATCTGATCCACTTGTCTGCCACAACTGACCCAGAAAGATGATTTTATACCCTTTTTCCTCCTAAGTAACACAGAGAAGGATTTATATGAGGCCCCTCGGTAACATAGTCTACATTCTTCTATTGTGTATTTTTTCATTAAGCATCTACTATGTGAATGAGAGAGTTCTTGCTCTTCTGCTGTTGAGTCCAGGGAGATAAACAGCTGGTAGGATCACATCTCTTAGGATCAGAGATTTAGCTATCATCCATCAACTCTTTCCCCTTTAATCTGGTTAGAGAGGTACTGGAGAATAGTGTCTCAGGGAAACTCTAAGGACAAACAGACTCTGGAGGAAGCAGGTAAAAAGCTAAGTTGGCAGAATGTCTTAACAATACATCCGCCTTTTCTTGCATGTACTTTTTCTTTTCTCCACAGGTCCTTCCCTGCCTCCAACTAGAATATAAACTCAAGAGGAACTTTGGTTTGCTCATCAGTCTGCCCCAAAACCTAGAAAGGTGCCTGCCACCTAGTAAGTGTTCAAAAAGTGCTTGAGGAATGAATAAATGATCACCTGCAGCCTATCACTTCATACTTTGAAAAGGATAATTGATACTTGTCAATTTTATGTAAAGTTTTATACAAAACATAACTTCAAGACAATCACCAACGACTCCCTCACTTTCTAATATATGAAAAGGATAATTGATACTTGTCAATTTTATGTAAAGTTTTATACAAAACATAACTTCAAGACAATCACCAACGACTCCCTCACTTTCTAATATACCTTTCAAATTGTTTTTGTGCTTAAAGATCCTCTTACAGAGAAATTTAGAGCCACCATCATTCAAGACCATTTAGTCCAACTGATTCATGAATCCCCCTTATTTTCCATCCCACCAATTATCATTCAGTCTTTTCTTGAATACCTCTAGAAACAGAGAGCTCATTTTCTCCCAGAGCTGCCATCCTGTACAGCTATGACTATTAGAATACTCCTGCTTAAATTTAGCTAATATCTTTCTTCTATAGCCTTTACCTGTTGTTTTAGTTGTCAGAAGCATATTAATCTTTCCTTCCACTGGCCAACCCTTCAGGTACTTTGAGACATTAACACATCCCTCCTAAACTTTTTCTTCTGTATATTAAATGTCCCTTGTTCCTGGGGTGCCTGGGTGGCTCAGTTGGCTAAGTGACTGCCTTCGGCTCAGGTCATGATCCTGGAGTCCCGGGATCGAGTCCCACATTGGGCTCCCTGCTCAGCAGGGAGTCTGCTTCTCCCTCTGACCCTCTTCCCTCTTGTGCTCTCTGTCTCTCATTCTCTCTCTCTCAAATAAATAAATAAAATCTTTAAATGTCCTTTGTTCCTTTCTACACCTAGAAACATATAGCAGAAATTCCAGCTTGGGAGTCTTGCGTGTATTTACCTTGAGGATTCAAACATGAACTACAGGAACAGACCAGCAGGGTGTCTATTTATGGGGAGGATGAAAGAGCTTCATAGGGAAATCAGCAAATAACTAGTTAACCAACTACAAGTCATCCTTCAAGAGCCATAAATCAGCATGGAAAGGGAGGAATGTTCAGGGACATGGGTTCAGTTCATTCTGTGGATCCAGTTTTCTGCCCGCAGGAACTTGCGCCAAACTTGGGGAGAAAGAACACTGAGGATCAAAGGCCAAGATCACAGAAATCTCTAGTCAACACTGAAAATACAAGGCAACACTATTTTGGAACTTGGGCGATGTTGGACGCCACCACCTAGATGGAGAAGTGGGGGGAGAAGATCAGATCATACCGAGCTAGAAGGGACAGCACAGGCTTACAGCAGGGCAGAAGCAAAGCAGGAGGTCTGGTGGAGAACGCGGTATTGGGTGGTGGGTTTGTTTATGGAGCAGTGAGAGTAGGAGGAAGAAATGATGCCCTGGGAGGGATGACCAAGAGGAGAGGATCTGCATCTGGCACACGGGAGATAACCTCTGGGTAGCATCCAAGGAGGCCTGCAGTTGTTATAAATCTGGTAGGAGAGGTGCCATTTTGTTACTGCTATTCCCCAGCATCAGGAAACTTGATTTTGTCATAATGATAACCCTATCTTCTCTCTACCGAGTCTGTCTCTGGGCATTAACACCGGGGTAAGTCATTCAATCCTCATAATAATCCTCTGAGGCAGGTACAGTTCTTATTCTCATTTTACAGATGAGAAAAGAAAAATTTAATGGATCCATCGTATCCAAAATCACACTGCTAGTAAATGGCAGAGCTGTGAAGCAAAGCTACTTCTATCTAACTTGAAGCCTGACATCTTAAATGATATAAAATTAGGCATTTTTGTATAATTTCCCTGTGTCACAGTCCATACTTCAATAGTAAAGCATTTACATTTGAGCTGAATATGTTTGGTGCCTTAACCAAAGCTTTTCTTTAAAAAAATCGCTGAACCTAAGTATATATAGCACATCATACAAAAAACAAACAAACAAAAACCAAACCCTTATGTAAAGAAGTGAAGTGAGTTGATTTCTGCAGGAACTGTTCTTTATCAACGGTGACGACGGGATCATCCATCCCCTGTCATGAGGTAGGGGTAAGCGACCATTAGTCTCCATGTCCATGTGGGCAGTGAGAGCTCGCACCCACCAGGGGTTGTTTGTCTAAAGCAGCCTCCTCCATTCAGCATCAAGTCAAAATGATGACTGAGATGAGAAACAGGGTCCCCAATCCCATGTGTCCATTGCCATCTTCTGTGTTCCTGGATGCTCCCCTCATCAGAGAACTTTTCTTTCTGGTCCAGTGAAAACTGAATCCCCCCACGAGGAATTCTGGGGTATCCTGCTTTTAAAGACCTCTTATGGACCATAAAATACCTCACCTCATCTCCTTTAAGAAGCTGGCTTCAGGAATGAGAGCAAACTGTATTGCATGGAGCTGAAGACAAGGTAAGCAAATTGTTATTTCTCCTGGCTAAAGCAAGTCTGACTTCCTCATTGGACTAAAGCATTTAGCAAAAGGAAACAGTATTTTAATTGCAGGCTCCGTGTTACAGCGGGCAGACTCATGACCTGAGCCAGGAGCCAACTTCAGTATACAGAGCAAAGGGTTCTAGACACGAAGATACTTTATGTGCTTAAGAACATGGCCATTTACAAGCAAGAGCTACTTGATTGCTAATGATCTTTGAAGTTAACAAGGTTTGCAAAAGCTTCTCGGCATTATTATTACTATTTATATTAATAGCATTAGTGATCTCCTTTATTCTTCCAAGACTTAACACTGCTAATTGGCATCAGTATAAACAGAGGTATAAATGCTATCAGGCAATGCAAGCAGAGCCAACTCTGGCAGCTTTGGGGGTTTAATATGGAAATGTTTGCTATCTAATGAGGACACAAAATGTTAATCTGCAGAACAAATTGTATTTATAGAGAAACTAATTATCATATGCAAATGTGACACACATCACTTGCAAAATTCCTGTTGCCGCTGGGGCAGCCCTCTGTGACCTTTCTGAAATGCAGAGCTTTTTAAGCACTAGTTAATGGTTTCATGCACTGAGGCTGATTACTTTCATTTTCATACAGAAATGAGCTAAATGGGCAGGACTCTGGTTCCGAATAAACACAACAGAGACATCGCCTCCATAACTGTAACCTGCATTCTATTGATTTCTTATCCTTTCCTATAAAACTCAGAGTTCTTCTGCAGCTTTGGCTATATCTGCAAAGCCAGATTACAGATGACCAGAGTAACGAATGTTCTAACCCACGTAATAAAAGACCTGAGATGTTCTTATCATACACGCAGTCCTATTGAGGGAAGGCTACTTTGATGTTGTTTTTATAATTATTTTTGCTTTTTGTTGTTTCTCTTCTTCATTGAGTAGGAAGCCCCTAGGTATAGATTGTTAAATCTAACTGAGTATGGGGCTTAACTCCTTTTCTTGGTACTTTTTCCTCTTATCTTTCAAATATATGTATTCTGTTGTTTTAAGCCGCATAGAAGTATAAAATGCTGGAAATTAAATGGCCTTAGAGATCACCCCGTGTGTCCAAATATTTCATTTATAGATGAGGAAAGTATGGCTCAGAGAGGTCAGGTGGTATACGCAAGATCACATGGTGAATTGGTAGAAGACACTGGAAGTCAGGTGCTCTTTCTCTATGCTTAAACAAGAAAAACAAAACAAAACAAACAAACAAAAAAAAACAGCAGCAGCAGCAGCAACAACAACAATAACAACAACAAAACACACCTCTGCTGTAGCACCGCTAAGTTTAGACTTGTGTGAATGCTTGGAAGTGTTCTTAACTCTGTCTGAAAGATGCTGCTGGCCGGAGAGCCTTGACCAGCCATGGAGATATAGTTCTGCTAATTCTCATCCTGATGTGGGGATCTGGTTCAGCATTCTCCAAATGCCTACTGGACTCCAAGGACAGAGGGGTGAAGGAAATGTGGCCTCTACCTCTCATAAAACCCACTGTTTGCTAAGGGAGACCAACCTGCAATGAGACAATTTCAGTGAAACAAGGTTAGTGCATTGGGTGGAAGCATAGAGAAGAAATAAGCACTCTATGCAAAGGAGGCCACAGGGTGGGAAGTATATTTGTTTCTATTGCTATGTAACAAACAAATTATCTCAAATTTAGTGGCCTAAAAATGTGTATTTATTATTTCCATGCATCAGGAATTCCTGCATGTCTCAGATGGATCCTCAGCTTGGGGTCTCCCAAGGATGCAGTGAAGGTGTTGGTCAAGCTTTAGTCTTTTCTGAAGCTCAGTGGTCTCTTCCAAGCTTGTGTGGTTGCTGGCAGAATTTAGGTCCTTATGGTTGTAGGACTGAAGCACTGCTTTCCTGCTGGCCATCTCAGCTCCTGGAGGCCCCGCCCCACCCCCAGTTCCCTGCCATATGGCCTTCCCACAATATGGCAGCTTACCTCTTCAAAGTCAGCAGAAGAATCACGCTCTTCAGGAAGGCCCAGTCCCTTTTTAAAGAGCTTTTACTGATTAACTTAGTCTCACCTAGATTAATCTGCCTTTTGATTAATCCCAAATCATCTGACTTGGGACCTTAATTACATCTACAAAATCTCTTCACATTTGGGATATAATATGACCTGATCATAGGAGCGAAGTCCCTTCATACTTAGAGCCCCCATCTACACTCAAAGGGAAGGTGTTATACAAGGTGTGTCTATCAGAGGGGCAAAAATCCTGGGACTCATCCTAGGACTCTGCCTCCCTAAAGTGTAGAGCAGAGGGGTAGAATTACAATAGGTTTCAGGGGGCGCCTGGGTGGCTCAGTCGTTAAACATCTGCCTTCAGCTCAGGTCATGATCCCGGGGTCCTGGGATCGAGCCCCAGATCGAGCCCCAGATCGAGCACCACATTGAGCCCCACATTGGGGTCCCTGCTTAGCAGGGAGTCTGCTTCTCCCTCTGCCTGCCACTCCCCCTGCTTGCTCTCTCTCTCTGTCAAATTAACAAAATATTTTTTTTTAAAAAGAACAGCTTTCAGAAAGTGTGAACTGAATCATAAAAGAAAAATAGAGGTAAACACCTGATGTGATCAGTTATTTTTATAATTTTCTTTTTTTCTTAAGATTTTATTTATTTATTTATTTATTATTTATTTATTTATTTGAGAGAGATAACAGAAGGAGAGAGACAAGCAGACATTGTGCTGAGCACAGAGCCTGTTGCGGGGCTCCATCCCACGACCCTGAGATCATGACCTGAGACAAAATCAAGAGTCAGACACTTCACAAATGAACCACCCAAATGCTGCTATAATTTTCTTGAAATTATTTTTTCAACAGAGGCCTGTGTTCACAAGCTATGATTTTATCTATTTAAGTCAGGTGTGGACTGAGCACAAAGGAAAAAGAGGAATGAAATCAACAACTCACCAAGAATTAAAAAGAAAAAAAAGTCCCTCTGCCAAAAAAAAAAAAAAAAAAAAAGGAAAAAAGGAAAAAAGCTTTGTTAGGATGAAGGAATGAAAAACGAGAGACCTAGGTGAGAGCTTGGAAGACAAGATGTTTTTTGGGGCCTCCATGTTCTCATTTGAAAATATGGTGATTATTTGCAATAGGTGAGAAGCAAAGGAGTAATATTCCTAACATATAAAATATTCTCATAAAGTAAGAAAAAACAAAGAAGAGTAGTTAACTCTAAGAATGGGCTAAAGATTGGAATCTTAGGGTTAGGTTCCTGTTATGGGCTCCATTTTATAGACACAGAGAAGTTAAGTTCATTGCCAACGGTCACCAAGAAGCAGGTAACACAGCCCCAGTCCCACCCAGGAAGTCTGGCTGCACTCTAGCAGCACGAGGTCCTGCCTTCAACACACACATCATCAGTACCTGTTCAAGTAATGCTTATCTGTTGAGGAGGGTTTGGGAAAAGAGTCCCCCATCCCCAGCCCATGCCACTGATGAAAATGGAAACAGATAAATCTTTCTGAAAAGTTTTAACAGTTTGTATCTGAAGTCTTCTTTCAAGTACATGGTCTTTAATATAGCATCTCTTTCATGTTCTTTAATCCCAATGAAAACAGTACTTGCATAAACATTCAGCTCTAAGAATACCTGTCAAGTTACTCCTAATTTAAAAAAATTTTTTTAATGGAAGCAAAACAGAGGTTATATCAATTATTTGGCATTCGTGCAATGGAAGACTATACAACAATTGTGACTGTATTTTATATTTTAGAGTATTAACAGGAAAAACTGTACTGTATATTAGGAATTGAAAGCAGTTTACATAAAACAAACCCCAGATTTGTTTAAGACAAATCCTGCATTAGATGAATATCAAGATAGGAGGAGGGTGGCCTGGAAATATATCCACCAAACTATTAAGTGTGATATATTTGAAATGTGGTAGAATTATAGGTGATTTGTGTTTTAAAAAAATTTTTTTGAGTATCTTTTTATTCAATAAGTATCATCTAACAAGAAAAAGTAGTAGGAGATTTAATTAAATGGTCTTTAAAAAGATTTCTTCACAATACAATCTGAGACCCATATTTTATAAGTTGTTCCATATAAGCAGTTGGTCTCATACTGTGGCATCAATGCTGAACTCAGAGTCTGGTGAATCTGCCTTCTGCCTTTGGCTCAGTCACAGATTAACTCTGGAAAGTTAGAACTGGAAGGGATCTTAGAAGTCAAATGATCTAACACCTCAGTTTTATAGATGAGATGCAAAGGCCACAGGGCACAAATGATGTGCTCAAGACTAACCCCAGTGGGAAGCAACCCAGGCAGGAAGGCAGGTCACCCTACCCACAGCTTGGGACCAGTTTTCTTTTACTATACTGTCTTTCCGGGTTTGTGTGCCTTTAGTTGTGAAATCAGAGCCCTAGATCAGCAATTTCTCAAGGCAGAGTGTGATGGCCACAAACATAGGATTTGAGGTCAAACAGCCCAAGTTCAATGCCTGAGAGAGACCTTCAACAAGAGAATCAACTTAAAAAAAAAAAAAGATTTTATTTATTTGAAAGAGAGCACGAGCAGGGGAGAGGGGCAGAAGGAGAGGGGAAAGCAGACTGAGCAAGGAGCCCAATGCGGGACTCAATCCCAGGACCCTGGGATCATGACCTGAACCAAAGGTAGACGCTTAACTGACTGAGCCACCCAGGGACCTGAGAATCAACTTTTTTGAGCCTTGCTTTCTTAACTATGAAATGGTGACTACAATAATACTCACCTCTTGGGCTATGGTGAAGATTTTTAAATATGATAATATATTTAAAATGTTTAGCACAATACCTGGCTTTTTGAAGCCTCAACAAACACCAAGTTATTATCATTCTGTTATGTATCTTTGGGTATAGAACCCTATACTGATGCCAGTGGGGTCCTGTTCTCGGGCCAGAGAGAAACTGAAATGGTGATTGGTTGCCATGGCCATGGTCCCATTTTCCCACCTTTGGAGATAGTGAAAAGCCTCATAGGGGTGTCTGGTTCCCTCAGTCAGTAGAGTAGGCAACTCTTGATTTTGGGGTTGTGGGTTCAAGCCCCACATTGGGTGTAGAGATTACTTAAAAAAAAAATAAAAATTTTAAAATTAAAAAAAAAAAAGCCTCATATACCTTTCCTGATGAAGGAGGAGTTACTTTCTGTCTACTGCCTGCCTTCTGGGGAAGTCAGTTTTGTGCCACCACCATAATAGTAAACCATTCAGATTTATGGGGAACGTAATTGACGAGCTAAGAAATGTCAGCTCCTCACGTGACTAAGTAATAATGTAGGGCAGTAAAACAATCGCTGAAGTTGGCTTATTCTGGAGAATGCTGTTGATGTTGGGGTCCTTGCTTGCAGGGCAAGTAAATGCACGGAGGAGGACCCACACATGCACAGACCTTCACCCACAGGTCACTCCTTGCTTGTGCAAAATCACAGAAGTAACTGGTAGTTCAGCTGGCAGTGGAGATGGAAAAAGGACACAAGGAAACAAAATCAACCTGACCCTTACTGGGTCGGTGGGTGAAAGCCCTGTAGCACAGTACCAACCCTGCCATGAACTTGCTCTGTTGTATCACTTGGACAAATCTTGTCACTTCTCTAAGATGCAGGAATTAGGCCAGGTGGTGGGAAACGTTCCTTCTGAATCTGACACCTTATGAAAATAAGATTCAGGGTCAAAGGCCCCATCTTTGTGTACTCAGGGTGCATACACTCAAGTTAAAAAGTAAAACTTCAGTTTCTATGGAAACGGTGGGGCAGGCTTATTGAGAGACCCCCTTCAAAAAACCCCTCCAGCCTCTCCCAGCCTGTGATCCAAATCTGTATTTCCACCACAGAGAAGCCAGTAGAATTTATGAGGGATCTTGGACTCCCTAATCCCATTAGCAACCTTCCTGAGGATTTGGCCTCATTCACCCATTGCTCCCTTTCCAATATTCCAACGCATTTAGGTTACATTTGGTTGAATATCAAGGAGCTATTTTTAAATGGTGATAAAAAGAACTCATCACATTTGGCCAAGCCAAGTTGCAAGTATTCCAACTGTTTGTTTGCGCCTCTTATTGGAGCTCAGAGAAGGCATAGGCTCACATCACCCCTGTAATGTAATCCCCGACTTGAGGGGAAGGCAAATATTGCTGTCCCTGAATAAGCAGGGCAGTTATTACTCAATAACTTCCAGAAGATTCAGTCTATCGGAACAATTCCATTTGTAATTTTAATGTGCCACAAAATGCTGTTTTCCATTGTCATTGCAAGTTAATGATCATTTGACAGTTGAACACTTTCTTGTCTATCAGGTGGCAGAGAGGAGACCCCATCAATAATACCCATTTCCTTAGCCTTCAGAAAAGTATCTATAAATGTACCACCACTGAAAGGCGACAGCTTTTTATGGATTCATAGGACTATTAACCTTCTGCTTCACAGCAGAAGGGAAAAGAAGATCAGTTTTCACATATCCTGGGGCAAAACAAAAGGGAAAATGAGGAACCACCTGAGAAATGCTCCTGAAAATGCTGAAATCAAAGCCAAATGGTGTGAAGGCTATTGTGCTATTGTTCATCCTCGGCTCAATTCCATGGTCCAAAATTACAAAGGTTCGGGAGAAATAGGCTCCAACAAAAGCCATCTTATCCAGGTGAGGGTGAGCAGAGAACCAGGGTCTCCAGGCTGGCTAAGCCATCTAAATGGTCTAATTAAACAAAAACAATTAGGGATTGGCTTCTGTCCTGCACATTATTCCCCAACTGATGAACTCCTGAAGAATGGCAGGGAGCCAAAATTGCTCAAGTGACTTCTTGTTTAACTCAGCCATTTAAGTGCTCATCGAGTGTTAAATTTAAATGTGTGTAAAGATTATTGCAAAACACACACACACACACACATCAGGGGGAAAGTGTGAATATGCATACAGAGGGCCACACGTATAGGTCAAGAGGGAAATAACTTTGGGGATATTTAGAGATTTAGCTTTTAGCAAAAGTCATTTTTCTCCCTCCAGTAAGCCTGTGAGCTTTTAATAGCCACTTTCCTTGATTGCTTCTAGATCATCATCTGCTGCCAAGTGCCCCAATATGAATACATAGACACTAGGTCTTGAGGGGGAAGAAGGATTTGAGAGAATCCTCACACCAGAATTCTGAAAGCTTTCCCAGACTGAGTCAACCATGTCACTCTCCTAAATTATGCAATAAAATAAAGTCTCAAGCTCAGATTTCAAGAATCCTTCCTTTTAGTTCTGAGTATTTTTATGTTCTGAGTAGTAAGAAGTTTGGGAAAATGGCCTCTTCCCTCAGACTTCCTTATATGTTTCTGAAAATATTATGATGGCCTTGCAATTAAGATATTTTAGAAATATGTGACTGTCTAGCAAGTGAATCATTAAAATAATTTATTATCTTGAGAGCTAATGATACTAACTTGTTCTTTATTTTTTTATTAGTATTTTTTTTGTAGAAATTATTGACACTTTCATAGTTTTTTTCTTAATAGTTAAGTACGTGGTTGAACTAGACCCCATAGTTTAGCCCAGATTTTAAGAGTGGAGAAACTCTGGCATAGTCTTTGTTCTAATACAAAAAAACAAAAACAAAACTAAAAAACAAAAAGCAAGCAAGCAAACAAAAAACAATAAGGAAACAAAGGATATATCCAAGAGCAAAGATACAGGTGAGGGAACACAGGTGCCCAGTACTTCCTCCCTTAGTACCTCCCCAAGGCACATGACTTACCTCGTTACCTACCAGGTAAGAAACCTAGATCTATGGATTTACTGGCATTTATATCATTTAACCTGCCCGCGAACTTCCCAAAAGCTCTCTAATCAGGACTCAGGGGTCCATTCTATATCAAATAAAGGCTTTTTTGATGTACTACTACTGCATACTTACTCTGTTTTATTTTTTACCAAAACGCTGGATCTGAAGGAGATTTCTGTCCAGCAGGTTGGGTCACACAAACCACCATGGTGAACTAATAATATTGACCTTTGAAGAGTGCACTATTCTTCCTTTTAAAAACTTTCCCTTGTTAATTTTCCATAGCCACTTGCATAATAGAAATGATTCTGAAAAGGAAGTCAGTATTGTGGTCTACATCTGAAACACCACATTTACTGAATACCCAGCACTTGAACGGGTGCTGTGTTTGCTTCCAAAGTATATCGAAGGTACAGACCTTGCCTTGAGTGAAGTTTGGAAGAGGAGAACTACCAAAATCTAACCAAGAATTCAACATTACAAATATTTCCACTTTCATTAAGCACATAGAATTTGCTAGGCACTGAGCTAGGCTGTTTACATATATTATTTCTAGTTTTTCTAGCACTTATTCACAGTAAGCTATGAGACATTTTATAGACAAATTAAGTTCTAAGAGATTAAGAATTCTTAGATATCACACAGAAAATATCAAAAGATCACAGGTGGGATTAGAACTAGAAATATTTAATATAAAGCTGCTATTTCTTCCACTAGACCACATTGCCTCCCAACAACCAAACAAGAGTTCACAACACTCTTTCCTACTTGTCCTTTCAAAAAGAGGCAAATAATAAAAGAAACATATGTTTATAACTTTCATTAAAATGTTCTACTTAGTTATATATCTACATCAAATCATCATGTTGTATACTTTAAATACATTCTGATTTTATTTGTCAATTGTATCTCAATAAAATTGGAAAAGAAAGTTGAAAATAAAGCCTTATGAAAGTCCACCAAATCTATGATATATAATGAACCTCCAATATCAATTTCAGATGGTGATCCTCAGGCATTGAAGACTCTGAGTTATCCCAAAATGATGTTCGGTTATGCAGCCTTAAATCTTGCCTATCAAAGGCCAAGGGTCTTTTGTTCCTTTTTACTGTCCATGGAAGGGAGAGAGGAATTCATTCTGAAATTTTAGAGAAGGTGCTGATGGGAATATGTTGTCAATATTCTAGATTTCCAGCTTGAAACTTAGAACATGAAATTACCTTGATTAGATTACTGAATGGATATTCAAATATAAGCAGAAAGCAAGGCAACAAGCTATCCTGGGCTGCCTGGTTCTGTAGGGTTCTCAGAACATGAGATTTTCAGAGTTAAAACCGGTAAAATCCCAGGCAAAACAGAGCAAGTTGATCTGAAATCACTGAAATATGTGTGCTTCTCATAGAATTTTGTATCTGGACAGAATTTTGAGTTTAGCTATTCCAATAAATACACAATTTTTATGGCGATCTATAAGAAGATTAACTCATAGTGCAGTTTAAACATGAACAGAAGTAACAGGACTGCCACATTAAAGTATAATGGGTATTATTACATTTATAAAATGTCACGCAATTTTTACTCTCTTAAAGTGTTCTCTATTTTTCTTAATTCCACCTGCCCATTTGGGATTTGGAGATTAGACCATTTCTCTAGGTGGACCCCACTCTTACCTAACAAATAGTAAAATAAAACCTATGACAAATTTTGGCAAAGAGAGGACCAGAATTGATCTGTTGAGAGACTTGCTGGGCTCCTGCATAGCCTGGAAATCACCTGGAAAATCGTGTTTGCTTTGTGAAGGGATGTGGAAAGTGGCTGATGATACTGGTTGTCTTAGAAGTGAGGTGTGCAACCCTGTAGTAAGGACAAAGGAGAGGCTGTCGCTAAGGAATAGGTGCCAAATGGCAAATCTGAGCTGGTTTTCAGTTTATATATAACTCAAAGCAGCGCTCCAACCAATGAGGAGGAAGCAGCCCACGTGTTTACTAGCCCCAGGCAATAATAACCACCCTGTCAGCAGGGTGAGCTGAGATGCCCAGATGGGCCATCATCTTCCAGAGACTGGCTATTACGGGCAGAGACTCACCTAATCATCACTTCCAAGAGAGTAAGATCGCGCTGGACTGAAGGTACAAGGGCCCTTTTCCATCCTCCTGAAGACACCAGACCCTCCCCCATACACCAAGACTCATTTTGGGAAGGATAAAGATGTAGGTTCAGCTCTGAAAACTTGAACGTTAACCTGAAGGCAACCACTATGAACTGAAAGGAAGTGGTTTAAAAAAGAAGACACTGAGGGGCACCTGGGTGGTGCAGTTGGCTGAGCCCCTGACTCTTGGTTTTGGCTCAGGTCGTGATCTCAGGGTCCTGAGATTGAGCCCCAAGTCGGGCTTCTGAGCTAGGAGATTGAGATTGAGATTCTCTTTTCCTCTCCTGTCCCTCCCACTTGTGCTGTCTCTCTCTCAAATAAATAAATAAATCCTAAAAAAAAAAAAAAAAAAACACTGAGAAACCACCCACTCCCTGCAAAGTACTTCATCAGAGGGCTTGGAAATCATAGATAAGTAGATAAAAACATAATAATTCTGCATCCCAATGATAAACATTATCAATATTTTGTTTAGACGACAGAGTGATGACAAATAGATATTGTATATATGTCATTAAGTTCTTTTTTTTTTTTAAAGATTTTATTTATTTATTTGAGAGAGAGAATGAGAGATAGAGAGCACGAGAGGGAAGAGGGTCAGAGGGAGAAGCAACTCCCCGCTGAGCAGGGAGCCCGATGTGGGACTCGATCCCGGGACTCCAGGATCATGACCTGAGCCGAAGGCAGTCGCTTAACCAACTGAGCCACCCAGGCGCCCTGTCATTAAGTTCTACATACAGTTCTGTATCTTGACTTGCACATGTTATGACTACAGAATTCAGTCAAATTTTTAAAAAATAATTGTTAATAGTTTTATAATAGCTTTATGATAGCCAATGATCTGGAGACTCCTTGATTTATTTGACCATTTTATTATTGGTGACCACTAGTTTATTTACCCCTACTGTTATAAACAATGCTGCAATGATTTGATGCGTAGATCTCTTCCACATACTTGACTATACTTAGCTTTAATTCTTCAAGCTGAAACCATTGAATGAAAGGGTATGAATTTATTTTAGTCTCTTGTTAGGTATAGTGATGTATTTCCTGGAAGTCTATGCCGATTTCTCCGTCGGCAGCATCGTGTGAGCGAGTGCCTTCTCCAAGGCCCCCTTGTAGTGGGCGGCATTTCCAAATCTGAAAAAACTGGATAAAAAGAAAGATAGGCTCTCATTTTTGTTTTAGTTTGTATTTTTGGCTTGCTATCGAAGTCGAGTATTTTTATTATGTTTATTAGCAACTTTAGATATGTGAAGCCTCCTTTCTACATTTTTTGGGTATTTCCTTTTTTATTTGAACAACCTCATTATAAAAGCATATTAAATGCCATACTTGTTGCCTATATTTTTTACATTTTCTTTTTCAGTTTTGACATGCCCATTTTTGTCTTCATGTGGTCAAATCTTATCCACTGCCTTATGCTCAGAAAAGCCTTGTTCTAAAATAACATACTCAAATGGTCTTTGTTTTTATAAATTCTACGTTTGCATTTTCAAATATATGTGAAACATACAACTTTTCACATATAACATTTTAATCTATCTACAAACTTTTCTTGACATACTGGGATTTTTATTTCTTTCTAGATGGTTAATTAATTCTCCCAGCAGCATTTATTTCCTTAACATCCAGTAATCTGCGATGATTTCTTTATCGGAGCACGAGGTTGTATGTATAGAAATGGGTTCTGTGACTTTTATTCAACTCCAGTGATCCATCTGATGACTTTTGTTCTAGAAAGGGATCATTTTAAATATAGTTTCCAATGTACATTCATATCTTGTTCTTTTTCAAAACTTTCTCGGGTATTTATGTCACTTTTTACTCTACGTTGTCAAATTTCAGAAGAAAAAAAACAAACTTTGGGATTTCCGTTGAAAAATTAATCTGAAACAATTTTTAAATTATTTAAACTTACCAAGGTAAGAACATGTTTTGCCTCTCCATTTACTCAATTGTTCTTTTCTTTCCATCAGTAAAACTTTTAAGATTTTTTGTTATTTCTTGCATACATATCTTTAAAGTTTATTCTAGTTATTTAATCTTTTTGGCAACTATTACAAGAATAAGAATTTTAAAATAAATTATTAATGGATACATCTGGTGTATAGAAAATACTTTAAAAATGTACTTAACTTTATAAGCCTGACTTAGAAATCTTATCAGTGCTAAGGATTTTAAGCAATTTTTTAAGATTCTACTTCGCATTTTAAAAATGTTTCTTCTATAATGACCATTTAGTTTTCTTGTTTTATAATTGGTGCAAGGCTTCTACTAGTTGAATTAGTGAATTTGTTGAATTAACTAATAATTATAACAAGATCATTGAAGCTAAAGTGTATATAAACCACTGAAAGTTTGACTTCATATGACATGTACATAACAGAAGAGACAGCAGTTTCCTATATCAAGTAAACAAACTATAGTTTCAAGGTTAATGGTTCTATGATAATTATTTCATTGAATTTCAAGTAGATTCATACAGGAGAGCTTCTTGCAACCAAACTAGTCATACTTCAATATTCTGATGACAAGATACAGAATAAATAAAAATCTGCTAGGAAGGACCTTCACCCCAATATCCCTCATGTTCATATGGTTTGTGTCTTTCAGGTAACCATGTCTAAATCTTTTCTAGCTCTTCCTGTCTATGTTATGAAATGTAATAGCAAGCTCAGTGCTTTATACTCTGGAACACTGAGATCTATAGGCCAAAGTGTATTAATCCCTGAAAGATTCAACTCTTCAAAAAATTGTGTGGCCTCTGATTTTTCTTTTAATTTTAGTCAAGGCTGAATTAAAGAACTTGAAGTCTAGAATTTTTCACAAAATCATGTTATTGGCAAGTAGTCGTAATTTTAAATTTCTGCTTCATATTTTATTTTATTCTGCTTCATATAGGTTGACTAGAATTTCCCAAAGAAGCTTAAATAATGTGAATAACAAAGAGCTTCTTAAAAAAAAAAACAATGAAAATCTTTGCCTTATTACCTATTTTAAATGGAAGGCATCCACATTCCATTATTAGGGAGTTGACTGGTGGTCCTTAAATGCTTTATTATATTAAGAAAAGATTCACTGGTTCCTGATTTATCTTGAACAATAGGCTTCGAATTTTATCAAATACCATTTTGGCATCCTTTGAGATTATTCTTCTTCAACCTATTAAAGTGATTTTTTAAAATGTATTTTTTTAAAGATTTATTTATTTACTTTTTAGAGAGAG
Organism: Callorhinus ursinus; assembly: GCF_003265705.2. Lineage (NCBI taxonomy): Eukaryota > Metazoa > Chordata > Mammalia > Carnivora > Otariidae > Callorhinus > Callorhinus ursinus. Next base: position 30,388,123 of record NW_027397079.1, on the reverse strand, counting down.
AGATGGTGAGTGCAAGGAGGGAAGAGGCAGAAGGAGAGAAACTCAAGCAGACTCCATGCTGAACGCAGAGCCCCACACAGGGCTCAATCTCATGACCCTGACGTCATGATCTGAGCTGAAATCAAGAGTCAGACATTTAACTGATTGAGCCACCCAGGCGCCCCTAAAATGTATTTTCTACAAATAGAGTATCTTAGCTCTTCTATGATAAACTCTCCTTGGTTATGGTTATACATTAATTTTTTGTCACACAGTGGGGTGTGGACTGGCACCACCTGTGTTGAATGGACACTTAGAGAAACAGGAGAACAGCCACCATCACCTCGACTCTCCAATCCTGATGAGAGAAGGACCTGGGTGTGATACAGCTGGACACACCAGTAGAGGGTCTCCACTGCTCGCTGCTTTACCTATTTACAGAGGCATTAGAAGGGACAGAAAGTGCCCAGTGGCCTATGCAACAGAAGGACCTTGAAGGTGAGGGTAAGAGGCTCTGTAAGAAAAGGAGAGCCCTTGGAGCCCAGCCTCAGGAATTAGCCAGAGGTCCCCTGATCTTTCACTGAAAACACCCACACTTGCTAAACTGGCTTCCTGCTAAACTACTGACAGGTGAGGAAGGGCATTCCAGAGCCAACCAAGGCTTAACACACCTTGGTCATACTTAAATCTGCTAGTATATTTTAGAATTTTTGCATATATGTTCATATATACATCTATAATATACATGCAGACCTATTTCTATATTTATCTATCTACCTATCATCTATTTATCTATCTATACCACCTCTGTCACTTTAGTCAATTTAATTTATGTCCCGAACATTTAGTGTCTCCATTTACAAAACAAAAATAATAATCTCCTACTTCATTAGTTTAAGAGGTAATAGTGATACAGCAATGGGCACAGTATCTGGCCCATAATATGCTCAATAAACATTAGTTTTATTATGGGTATTATTCTTGTGTTCCCTTCATTTCCAGTATTTTTATTTACATATTTGATTATATGTCATAGAGTATATGGTTATTTGTGGACTGTGTATAATAGCCTTACAAAAGTGCTCTCTGTCCATTTTTGTTCTGTACTTTAGATTCTATTATTATTAACTCCCACTTGTTTTTGTTTAATATTTTGTGTATATCATATTTGCTTACCCTTTTTATGTCACTTTTTTGGTTATTTTGTTTTGTTTTCATAAATCACTTTAAGCATCTTCTTATTTTAACCTGTTTATTAGTTGTTGTCATAAGTGATACATTAGGACTTATTTCTGTAATTTCTTGTTTTTTCTGCTTCCTTGATATTTGGCTTATTTTCTGCCTCAGACAGACTACATATTATTTAATTTTATTTTTCCTAATATCTTGCTTTTAATTTTATTCGTAAGTTTCTTTAACTTAAAAATGATGGACATTAAGGAGGGCATGTGACGTAACAAGCACTGGGTATTATATGACTGATGAATCACTGACCTCTACCGCTGAAACCAATAATACATGATATGTTAATTATTTGAATTTAAATTAAAAAAGAACAAGTAACATACATATTTCCAGGCCTACTTTTGTTGTCTCACTTCTGCCCACCTGAATATCATCTCAAAAATATGGCCATAGATCCTGAAGTGTTTTGATAAGGAATATGGATTGTACTGAAGAACACATTACATTGCAAGTATAAGAACCAACATTTTAAAATATCCTGCTTGAATGACTTTTTCTTTCCATAGGACTTCTATCTTTGAAACCTTCCAGTCATGATTCTCTTTTCTCTGTTTTCTTCCTTGAATGTCTTCAGGTTGCATGTGCTACTTATGCATTCCCTCTTCTACAACGTGTTTGGGTGAGGCTCAATCCTTGGGATTGTGCAAGTGTAGAAAAAATAATTCACGCAGTTCAATAGCCAACTTAGACCATTTATTGGTCATTACTTATGCTTTTTGTGCATGGGGTTGACGTGGAGCAGGAAGACTCAGGGAAACTCACCACACATGCTTGAGCCTATGTTATCAAATTTAACAAAAACATGATACTTGATTCCTTGCTTATATGAGATAAGGAACTAACTTTGCTTCTTTTTCCTCCTGGCACAATTCTTTTTCAATATTTTCCACCTTTGTTATGAGATTAAACCCAAGCTGCTGTTATTTTTGAAATTTTTATGTTCTTCATGTTCTCTAAACAGTTACACACACACACACACACACACACACACACACACAATCTTCCTTGACTTACAATGGGGATACATCTCCAAAAAACCATCACAAATGGAAAGGATCATAGGTTGAAAATGCATTTAACATTGCAGCTAACCTGCTGAACACCATAGCTTAGCCTACCCACCTTAAACATGTTCAGAATGCTTATATTAGCCTACAGTTGGGCAAAATCATCTAACACAAAGTCTATTTTATAATAAGTGTTGAATATGTCAAGTAATTTATTGAACACTGTACTGAACATGAGAAACAGCGTGAGTGTACAGGTACAGAATGGTTGTACGTGTTTCGGTTGTTCACCCTTGTGATCACATGGTTGACTGGGAGTTACGGTTTCCACTGCTTAGCATCATGAGAGAGATAGAGAGACATCATGCATATTGCTAGCCCAGGAAAAGGTCCACATGCACAATTCCAAGTACAGTTTCTACTGAATGGGTACTATTTTCACACCATCAAAAGTCGAAGGACCGTGAGTTGGGGATTATATATATGTATTTATAATTTATATTATAAAGTAGTCATTTAGACTGCATGCATTCTTGAGAGCTTGTTTGGAGACTCTAGCAGGGGGACATAGCTACTCATCTACCCTTGATGGAAGAAAGGTCCTTCTCCACGGAGGAAGGTCACCCTTCCACTGAGAGCACAGTTTCAGGAGGGATGCACATGGAGTGAAGAGGCAGGAGAGAGAGTACCCTCCTAGCCAACCAGATCGGCCAAATCCACCTTGGCAATCTGTCATTGACAGATATCACAGCCAGAGCACGCTCACATTCATAGACCTCATGCATTCTTAAACCTTTGCTTCTTTTCAACATTTTTAGGTGTTGACAGTTTAATTCAATAACAGTACCAAAGATAATAATGTGAAATTTAGGGCGAACAATGAGCTTTTTTGTATATATTTTGTTCATAGTGAATTATATCAATAAGACCCATGCTTAGATAGAGTTTGTGTATTGAGATATAAATGATTACAGTGAAGGATTAGGTTGAGGTTAGAGATAAGTATCCTAGAAAAGAAGTTTGTGGTCATTTTTCAGCGAATAATCTGGTGCATACCCCAGCAGTACTATGTTTACAAGATCATGAGTTATTAATGCTTTGGATCTACTTCCAGAAATATGCTGAAAGTGCAGATTACCTCTACCTGGACTGGTGCCCATTGCCCTGTGAGGTAGGTGGACTCTGCATTCCACTGCACATTATACAGATGGAAAAATTACCAATGAACTTCAGTCAGAATTCTGGCAAGCATCCCCCATGCATGGTGAAGAGCAGAATTTGTTTAGAACGAGTCTCTTCGTTCTTAATTTACTTAAAACTTTCCAGAATAATCCTTCTTTGAATCTGATATTTTCTATATAATGCTGTCCAGACAGATATGTGGTTGGCTCAAATACTAACGACTTGTGGGCATTAGCCCTTCTCTTATCAAAAGTTTATGCAGGCAGCATTTGCTGCAACAGTACTGTATAGAAAAAACATCTAAATCTCAGTAGATTGCAAGAACAAACACTTTTTTTTTTTTTCTCATTCGCAGTTCTGTGAGTTGGCTTTGGCCACTCTACTGGTTTAGGTCAACTTCATATGCTTTCTCATCCAATACACTAAAGTCAAAGTGGCTTCTATCCAGTATGCACTATTATTGTGAGGAGACCTGGAGTGCATGGAGGCTGGTTGAAACTTTCAATGCCTCTTAGAGCCTTCCTTTGGAATTGGCATATTGTGCATTCCTCCCACCCCCCCGTGTCCCACTGTTCATAGTAAGTCATGAGGTCAAATGGCTGAACCAGTGATGGGGGTCAATAGTATTTATTGTGCAGAGAAAAGGATAAATATTTGCTGAATAATAGTAAAATCTACCACAACCCATTCTCTTGGTCTCAAATATTGATGCATTCCCTCTGCTTTCAAAATAAATTCACACCCTCCTTGAGAACAGTCTAAAAGACATTGGATTTGGAGTCCAGGATCTTGTACTAGCCTCTTCAGGAAGTCTGGATATGGTTCCTCTTGGTCTACACCTGCATAGCTAAAAGAAAAGTTATGTGTATCTTCTTTTGAGCACACACACATGTACACACACACTCACAAACACACATGCACACACACATACCATATAAAGATAAAACAAGACCAGGATGAAGGCAATAAATAACCTCATGGGAAAAGGGGAGGTCCAGGCTAGTTGCCAGTCCATAACAAGCCTGAATTCCCTCCAGGCACATGTCCCTTGTGAACATGTTTCACAAGAAACAAGCTCAGATCTCAGCGGCTGACGACAGGCAACATTTGTTTCCCACACACTCGTCTGCAGGTCAGCTATGTCATCTCTTTCCAGGTAGCGAGACAGGGTCACAACTCTCCCCCATCTTACTCAAATCCCAAGATGGAAGAGCAGCTATCCTCTGGGGCATGTTGCTTCATCAAGGTGGTCAGGAGTGCAAGAGAATTAGTGGAAACATAGATACTGTCATACCACCCACATTTCATCAGCCAAGTCATGTGTCCAAGCCCAGCATTAACACTATACTTCTGTGGCAAGAGGACAGGGAGAGAATATTTGCTAAACAGTAATAGAATCTACAAAGAATGAAATATGTTTTAGGTAATTTTTCTTTTTCCAAAGGAGCCCACTATAAGTAATCTTTCTTAATCTGGAAGATCCCAGGGAGTAGTTAAATGTCCTTCATGTAAATTATTTTGTAAGCAGAAGAATAAGTGATACTTACCCATTGAATAAACATAAAGGGAAAGTGCATAGAAGTACATAAATTCCACTTTGTACAGAAAGCTGAATAACACAGTTCAACAGAGAATTGGGAAGCAGTTCGAATTACCAATAAAAAAAAGGCAAGAGACAGAATGATATAGATGAGTTTCACATAAATTCAAATAAATCCAATAAGGTAATCTGTAATTCTTTCTCTACCTGTGCTGCCTTAATGAAAAAGTAGATAATTCCCAGGGCACTAGACTAGGTTTATTTGAGAGGCTAGAAGCATTAGAGCAGAAATATTCTGCAGAAAGAATTCATGAAGTTACAAGAAAGATTGATCCCATGGTTAAGGAAGTTATATGTCTGTCCCAGAATAGTCTGTCTTTCTGTATAAAGTTGTCACAATATTTCCGAGCAACCAAGTACTGAGGTTAACATCAGAATGTCAACCTGGTTGAAACTGTACATTAATCAGGCAGGGCTTAGGATAAATCTCCAAGAGCCTTAGAACAAAGCAGAATGTAAAGAGGTAAAGCAAGTTTATTTTTCCACCTCTTCGAAGGATGGAAACTTGGACAGGCCTTGCCCAAACATGACTACATGGTCGTGAGTGTCATATTCTTTGGGATTCCTGATTATAGCATCAGATCAGTGCATCCCAAACCCAGATGCTTAGCCCCTGTGGATATATGGATTCTACCATCCCCTCACAAAATCAGATTTTACATACTTTGTGGGTTGGTCCACTCTACCTTTTTAAGACCAAATTTCCTGTGGCATTTCTGAGTCCAGCTCATTGTCACTTTGATGGATAAAAAGATACTTTCAAAGCAAGACATCATAAGGCTAAAGAAATTACGCATCCAGGGGTGCCCGGGTGGCTCAGTTGGTTAAGCATCTGCCTTCAGCTCAGGTCATGATCTTAGGGTCTTAGAATCTAGTTGGGCTCTCTGCTCAGCAGGGAGTCTGCTTCTCCCTCTCCCTCTGCCTCTCTCCCCCACGCTGGTGCTCTCTCCCTCTCTCTCTCTCTCGCTCAAATGAGTAAAAAAAATCTTAAAAAAAAAAAAAGAAGAAGAAGAAGACAGGCTAGTTAGGCCCAGGAGAACACCCAAATAAGGCAAACACAGAATCTTCTCTTGGGAGCTCACACTTTAGGAGTCAAGACTAACCACTCACGCACACACTCACACACATGTACTCACACACATGTACACACACACACACACACACACACACACAAAGACTGTAATACAAGGTAGAAAATATGAACATTCAGAAAAAAGTCATCAGAAATTTAAAGCACAAGACAAGACCCAGGAAAATAATGTTACCCAGCTGAAATGAAACCCAGAATGCCAAAAGGTATTAATGCAATATCCTGATATTGCAGAAAAAATATTAAATTTTAATGAAAAGTCATCACAGATGAGAAAAGGAAAAGAACATTGCTAGCAATGGTAAGATAGAAAAAAATTTGAGCAGGAGGAAAAACGTTGCCGAGCATAGAAAAAGAGGTTATTTCAATTACTCAAGTATGTGAATGTTAAATTAATGATTTTTGTGCACTGGCAGAAATTAATGAAATTATCAGTGCCTGACACTCTTTGTATTAGGGTCCTTAAGATAATTGCAAATGTGATTAGAAACACTATAAGTTAATAGAACTCTATGGAAGAGAAAAGAAAATCAGTCCAAGAAATGGATGAAATATGGATATAACACCTTTTGTATGTATGTACATTCAAATAAATACACACAATTTAATATAAGTATATTTAAAATAATATAAGTGAATACCCACTTAAGACAGTTTTAGAAATGTAACTGCTGGGGGAATCTTACTACTAATAGATTAGTTCTTTTCACCTTTGAAACCTGGAATTTACCAGTCCAATTTATCCAGGACAATTTGCAATCACTTCAAAGAACACAGAATATGGCATGGCAGATAACCCTGGTTTTCCAAGAGTCAAGCCCACTGAAGTGATTTCCATAAGGAAATAACCTGTCACCTAAATAAGGGGGAAACAAAAAATATAATCTTATAGTGTGATAATTAGGTTTTAGGTATTATTCCACACAATATTTCCTTTCTAGTCCATTCCATTAGAAGGATATGGATGAAGGTCGCACTGAACAGCCTAATGTATCCAAAGGCAGCTTTGGATATTTTTACCTTCTTAGAAGGAATAGCTCAGTGTTGTGATTATTTACTTTAATTCTTTCTTGTTAAAAAGGAAAACTCTTAAGAGAAGGTTTTGCCTATCTTAAGAAGTACTTATCTGGGGGGCGCCTGGGTGGCTCAGTTCGTTGAGCGGCTGCCTTCGGCTCAGGTCATGATCCCAGGGTCCTGGGTTCGAGTCCCACATCAGGCTCCCTCCTCTGCGGGAAGCCTGCTTCTCCCTCTCCCACTCCCTCTGCTTGTGTTCCTGCTCTTGCTATGTCTCTCTGTCAAATAAATAAATAAAATCTTAAAAAAAAAAAGAATTGAATCCATTCTGTAAATGTTTCATGGAGGCTTGAAAAAGAGATGAGTTCTTTCTCTGGGTGTGGATATAGGAAACAAAGTTTATTAGTTAAGGTATACCAATCCTCTGCTTCTTATTTATATTTGCTATTTAAACATTAGTGATTTGGGTTTGGGCTAAGTTCTTCCCACAAAATCCATCCCTCCTACATTCTGCCATGGCTAATTATGTGGATTAGGAGCCAGGCTGCCTGTTTAAAATCCAGGTTCCATACTTACCAGCTGCGTCACTTTGGTCAAATTAATGTTTCTATTGAGATCTCCATTTGTGAAATGAAAAGAATTATCCCCTATATCATAAGAACAGCTTTAGATGAAAAGATATCATGGAGATACACATGGCAATTGGCACAGTGTCTGGCACATAAAATGGCCTATAAACATTAGTTTTATTATTATTGGTATTATGATTCTTCTTTTGGTATTGCTAATTTATTATTATTGGTATTATTATCATCATGCTCAGTTCATTTCTAATACTTTTAAAATTTGTTAATTTTCTTTTCCCTGTTACAGGTATGCACTTGCAGAGAGACGGAATGATTGGCCTTTGATCAAACTGATCAGGACGTTTTCTGTAAATCACAGTGACGTGTCGGCCAGGAATTCAAGAGCATCTGTTTTTCAGATGAAGATACCAGACCAATAGATCTGAAGAGAGATCCTCTCTCTTACTGCATTAAAACCACCTAGGGAAGGGTGCCTGGGTGGCTCAGTCGGTCCAGCATCTGACTCTTGATTTTGGCTCAGGTTATGCTCGCAGGGTCGTGAGATCGAGCCCCACGTCAGGCTCTGCGCTCAGCATGGAGCCTACTTAAGATTCTCTCTCCTTCTCCCTCTGCCCCTCCACCTCCCCACTCTCTTTCCCTCTCAAAAAAATAAAAATAAATAAAATAAAAAATAAAACAAAAACCACCTGGAGAAACTTTAAAAATCGTTCATACTCTAGTATTTCTGATTTGCTGGATTGACTGTAGGAGGCAAGCATGTAAGTAGCAGAAAGAGCAAAGGCAGATGTCCATGTTGAGAAGCAGGTGTGGGAGAGACAGAGTGGCCTCAACCTAACCACATCTTGCACGAATGTTCCTGAGCTGGTCCACATCCCAGGTAGAAACCAGGCCTTACAATGGACTCCCCTAGAGGAGGAAGAGGAAATAAGGGCAGATTCAGAAAATTAGACAAAAATGGAAATGGCACATTTTTTCTGTTCCAGGTAAACCCAGACTTCTGTATGAAAGATACACCTCCCCACCAAAGCAGTTATATTCCGTGAATGAGAACCTCTGGAACCAACGAGGTGAGAGAATTAGTTAAGAACAATGATGACTCAGGGAAAGCTTTCACAGGGAATCCATGTTGCAAGTCTAAAGGATGAATAGGCATCCACCACCGAGGAACAAAGAGTTGATACAGGGAAGATACAAGGGAAACAGACAAAGCTGGAATGGGCTATAAAGTCAGCAGAGAAAGTAAAAACACCTTAATTTTAAATAGGATGAATAAAGATTGTAGGTTAGTAAACAAGTTAGAAGTATGCATTCTAGTTGTTTAAACTTGGGCTACTCAATCTCTAGAGCCTCCATTTATTCCCTTGTGAACCAGGCATCCCACGGCACCCACCTGCCCGAGCTGATCAACATAAAACATTCAGTCCACGGTAAGCAAACCAAGATTAAGTTTTATTATTTTATTATTTTTGCAGGGTTTCTTGGCTCATTGTTATTGTTGCTTCATCTTTTATATCTTTACATTAGAGGATGCGAAATTAGCAAGTAACTTCTTGAATCATGATACACAGGGCTAGTGAAAGGTCGGGTGAAGAAGACACCAGCATTGCTGGGGGGCATGCAACTCAATTATTTAGGGTAAAAAAAAATCAAAAACACAAATCAAGAGCCTTAAAACCTAATGTTTTCCCACTTTAACTCAGTAATTCTACTTCTGGGCATCTACCCTAAGTACCTATTATGAAATATGTAGAAAAGTATTTATGCACAAAATTTCATTACAGTATCATTTATGATAGCAAAAAAAAAAAAAACATGGCAATTGTATGTTCATATCCTTAAGATGCAAAGCCTAGAAAGAACCTGGGAACAAAAAGATTTCAATCAGGCAACTATGAAAAATGATGTTTACCAAGCATTAACAATTCCATAGAAAATGCATATGAATAAATGAAGGCAGGAGGACATAACAATTGTGTACGTTATAATCACAACTCCATATTTGTTTATGTATCTGCATAAACAAAAAAATAAGACTGCATAAAAATGTTAATGGCTACTTTGGGCGGCAAGATTACAGGTAAATTTTCCCTTTTACTTTGTTACATTTTTGAATTTTCCAAAATCAACATTTATTACCTCCATTCTAACAATACTTGTTTATCCAAGCAGAGACTGGGGGATCCTGAGCCTAGGGTAGTTCAGGGACTCTCCCGGTAGAGTTATTTGCTGGAAAAGATTTGGAATTCCCCCCACCTCTCTGTCTTTCTGATGGATTTCTTCATGAATGTTTCTTCTCTACAGCGAGAGCATAAAACCATGCGCATACACTCATGACCCTCATTTGTTTACATGGAAGGTGACAATAACCATTGTGACCTGGAATGCATCCCAAGCAGTCCTTCAAGCCAGTAGTGATATTCCACAGAGTAGAGCAGTCTGGTGGAAGGAAAACACTCCCTGCTTCTTCGGAACTTCCTAAATGTGATGACGCACACCACCTGCCTGGCCCCTTGCTGCCACCCTCCTATCTTCTCTACCTGTCACAGCTCGTCTTTTTCATTTCAGCCCTGGTGCACGCTCCAGGCACTGCCTCTGTGTGGCGAGCCGCAACCCGACCCTTGGTGGGGATGTCCCCGCCCTGTGCTGTGCTTGTCAGTGCCTCTCTCCCCTCCAGAAATCAGGTGTCAAAAAATCCAAGTTCATGCAGGACTCTTTCATGGACAAAATGAGCTTTCTCCTATTTATTGGAGAGGAGAGTCACTTGGTTGTCTTTTAAAAATATTTGTTGGGCGCCTGGGTGGCTCAGTCGGTTAAGCGTCTACCTTCCGCTCAGGTCATGATCCCAGAGTTTGGGATGGAGCCCCGCAAAGGGCTCCCTGCTCTGCGAGAGGCCTGCTTCTCCCCCTCCCACTCCCCCTGCTTGTGTTCTCTCTTTCTCTGACAAATAAATAAAATCTTTAATACATACATATATATATATATATCTTTGTTATTTATAATAGAACTATTGTGCTTTATTACAATTAAATTTCCTAGGAAAATAACTCCTATTGATGCTGTAATATACATACTACTTCATTACTAACACCATATCATCTATAGTACGGTGAAGAATAATCTGTGCAATAAAAAAAAAAGAAAGCATTTAATCAGGGAAGTGATCAAATGAATAATTTTTTGTCTCTCCAAGACAACATTTCCAATGGTTACGTGTATAAGGCTTATTCCTGAAAGTACACAATTTTGAAAATAATGACAGAAAAATTTCAGGAGTAATGTAATTTGATCTTTTTCAGGAAATCCATAATGACCAGACTTCTGAAAGGAAAAATCTAAATTGCAAGCCTCAGTATTTTCCAGTTGCTTGTTTACCAAGGCCTGGAGAATTTAGAAACCTGGCACCATATCATAGTTAAAATCCATGGCAATTGTATGTTCATATTCTTAAGATGCAAGGCCTAGAAAGAAGCCTCCCACGCATCTGTTGGATATTGTCATATTCTGCTGAAAAAATTCTGTTGTGTTTCTTATGATATTACTGATACCAGTTGGTGATTTTCTTACTTATTGAATGATTTCTTTGCTTTATTCATATATTTTCAATTCTCTTCTGGGAGATATACATGGCAATATGAAAAAGTAAGCTAGCAAATTTCCACAGTTGTATTTTTTCTGCCATTCTAGAAATTTTCTGGAACAAATATTCTGTTACCCCACCCATTAAAATCTGAGTAGCTACTGAGTTTACTTCTATTGTTGGTTCCAGGGAGGGCCAGTTCTGAATTCCTCCAGGGGACTTTTTGCATGATCAGTTTCACACCGTATGTCTGGAAGGGAAGAAGTCCCATCCAATTTGATACTAGCTTGCAGTCTACACTCTGGAAGAGACCCCACGATGCTGAGATCTGAGCACAGAAGTAAAGACGAAAGCCCTGACCTTTCTAGCAGCTTCCAGAACAAAAACAACAGACTTTTCAATTTTTCAAAGTGGAGCCATCTCCCTGTGCGAACCCAAGCTGACAGGCTACAAACTTACTCCAGGCCCTATAACTAATCAGTTTTTCCCACTAACATCCTTGAAGGATGCACCAGGGCTCACAACCACTGTTCTCATTTTATCTTCTTCCTCTTTCTTTTTCTAAGTTCACATAACCTTTTACTTTTTTTTTTTAGGTGTAATATCTATACCATATAATTCACTCACTGTAATTTCACAATTCAATGATTTTTAGTCCATTTACGGAGCTGAACAACCATCATCATGGTCCAAACTTAGAACATTTTCATTAGCCCCCCAAAACTTCCCAGGAGCATGGGTGTAGTCCTTCTCTCCTCCTGCCCCCAACCACGGGCAGCCACTGATCCACCTGCTATCTTTATAAATTTGCCTTTTCTGAATATTTCCTTAAATAGAAGGATGGGATATATTGTCTTTTGTGCCTGTCGCAATGGTTTTGAGTTTCATCTGTGTTGTAGTAATAGTTCAGTATTGAATTCCTTTTAATGACCAAACCATATTCTATTGTGTGGGTACACCCCATTTCGTTTATCAGTTCACTGATTTATGGACATTTGGATTGTTTTCAGTTTTTGACTCTTATGAATAGCCCTGTTGTGAACAGTCAAGCACAAGGCTGTTTGTGGACACCTGTGTTCATTTTCCTTAAGCATATTCTTTTTTTTTTAAGATTTATTTATTTTTTTTTAGAGGGGGAGGAGGGGCAGAGGGAAAGAATCTCAAGCAGACTCCCCCCTGAGCGTGGAGCCTGACGCAGGGCTCAATGTCACTACCCTGAGATCATGACCTGAGCCAAAACCAAGAAAGGGATGCTCAACTGAAGGAGCCACCCAGGTGCCCCAATTTTTGAATAAATTTAGAAAATTTTTTTTCAAAAATAATTTCAAGTTAAAAATTACACCATATGGGGTGCCTGGGTGGCTCAGTTGGCTAAGCGACTGCCTTCGGCTCAGGTCATGATCCCGGAGTCCTGGGATCGAGTCCCACATTGGGCTCGCGGCTTGGCGGGGAGCCTGCTTCTCCCTCTGAACTTCTCCCCTCTCATGCTGTTTTTCTCTTTCTCTCTCTCTCTCAAATAAATAAATAAAATCTTTTAAAAAAAATTACACCATATGGGGGCGGCTGGGTGACTCAGTCGTTAAGCATCTGCCTTCGGCTCAGGTCATGGTCCCAGGGTCCTGGGATCGAGCCCCGCATCAGGTTCCCTGCTCCGCAGGAAGCCTGCTTCTCCCTCTCCCACTCCCCCTGCTTGTGTTCCCTCTCTTGCTGTGTCTCTCTCTGTCAAATAAATAAATAAAATCTTAAAAAAAATAATACCATATGTTAAACAAAGAAAAGAAAATAGTAAAAATAGTATCATCACCCTGAGAAAACCACTATTTTCATTTTAGAGTATTTTCTGGATATTTTTTCCTATATGTTTTACATAATTATAATAATACTGTTTATAGAATTTGCCTACAGGTTTTCACATAATACTTTGGCATCAGCATCTTTCCTTGTTCTTACAAAACATTATATGGCTGTATAGTATTTCATCATTTGGAAGAAAATACTTGTTTTTATAACTTCCTATATTAGTATACTTAGATTTTTCCATTTTTTAGAAAAGTTTTTATTTATTTATGAGAGAGAGAGAGAGAGCACAAGCAAGGGGAGGGCCAGAGGGACAAGCAGACTCCCCACTGAGCAGGGAGCCCTATGCAGGGCTTGGTCCCAGGACCCCAGGACTATGACCTGAGCCAAAGGTAGATGCTTAACTGACTGAGCCACCCAGGGGCCCCATAGAATTTTCCAGTGTTTTTATACCATACAAAATGCTATGCTGAACATCTTTCGGCATAGTTCTGTTTTATTTGTCATATTTAGAATTATTTTGTTAGGATAGAGTCCTAAATATGGTTCAAAATACATGAATAATTAGTGAAGTTGAAAAAATATTTATTGAGTCCAGTGTGCACAAAGCAGGGTGTTACAAGCTGAGATAAATGGCATTGCATTGAGGAGAAATTATTCATTAAACTAGTGACATAATCTCTCAATCACTAGGAAAGATGAGTGGTCATTTGGGGGACGGGTGGGTGGGAAGTAAATCACACTAATGGCCACGGCTTAGTCTTCATCAGCTATCACCAGAAATGGTTATGTTAACTTGGTATCAGAAAAAGGAGTAAGGACTTTCAAGTTTAAAACTTAAGAAGTAACACAGATTTATTAGTTAATTCATAATCTAAACAAGTGGTGCATGGCATAAAACAATCAAACCCAGAAATATCTCCAAAGCGTGTAATCATTTTTATATCATTCAATCCACACCACAGGGCCCATTAATGCTGAAAAGACCAGGAGCAGGAAATGGTGTCATTAGTATGTAGCAGCAATTGCCTTGTTAATGATTCAAAGCTCATTTTTCTCAGGCAACTAAGATTCATGATGAAGTTTTACCGCGATAATCCCTTTCTCAGACTGCAGGTATCCAGAAAGGCAATATGATGGTGTGGTCCTGCTTTAGGCATGGGAACCTATCTCACTGTGAAAACTGGGACCCTGTCCGTATTCCTCCCTATTCTCCCGCCACCCCATGATATCTCCTAAATGCCTGGGCTCCCGTCCTGCTTTCTTCACTGTAAGGACTCTGCTTCACGTGACTTTCCATTTGCAACCTTTTGGTCTACCTTCTCCTACCTGCAATAAAAACGATCATGGCTGTTTCCTGAGCTGTAATTCTAATAAGGCAGAGAAAGTATCTGTCTTGTCCATGATGCATATCAAGTGTGTAAGCAATGACTGGTGTATAGTGGGGCTCCAAAAAAGATCATTCAATTAAACAAAAGAAAGGTGTCTGATTCCTTCAGGAGTTTGCCCTCTGATAATTCATACTAAAAAATTACTCACGCCGTGCGTTGTTCCTTCTGGATAACTATGGCATTTCACCAAAGCTATTCTGCACACTAACTCATGGGTATAAGAAATGTGGGGGTGGGGCGCCTGGGTGGCTCAGTCAGTTAAGTGGCCGACTCTTGATTTCAGCTCAGGTCATGATCTCAGGGTCATGAGATCGAGCCCCATGTCAGACTCTGTTCTGGGTGTGGAGCCTGCTTAAGATTCTCTCTCTCCTGCTCTCTCTGCCCCTCCCACCCCACCCTGACTCTCTCTCTAAAAAAAGGAAATGTGGGAGTTTCAAGTATTAGAAAGTTCACGTTAAGAGAGATGAGGGGTTGGATGAGAGGAGTGATTAGCCAGTAGCTCCAGCTTCATGCCCTAAAGATCATGTCAGTCCTCTCCCCAAACTTAATGTTTTCTGTTGCCTTTAAGAGTCTGTCCCTCTGCATAGACAGGCTTCCCCCTCAGAGGTACAAGAATCCAGAAGGCTCCTTGGGGGCAGGACAGCACTGGCTTCACATCTCTCCCCTTCCTTTACAGTAGCTCAGAGAGCTTCGGAGTTCTCAGCTACGAATGGGAAAAAATAATGTGTCTGGCAGGATATCCTAAGGATAATGAGATGCCGCTGATAAAGAAACTCAGACAGCGCCTGGCACACAGCGAAGGTTCAGCAGCTAGAGCTGCTCCTAGTTCCCACCGCTGCCCTTCAATACCCAGTATGTCAGCCATGCTGAATTACCTGCGCGGCTTCAGTTCACGCTGAGCTATACTAGTCTCTTTTATCTGTTCGTGTTGTTTCTTTGACTTGGGAAAGTGCCTCCTCCTCGTCATTACCTGTCATTATTCCTTCCCTGACCACCTACCTATCTATGAACTGCCTGCCCTGTGCAAGTCACACCAGCCACACAATGATGAACAAGAGAAGGCAAAAAGTCTCCACCCCGATGGAGCTTAGATCCCAACAGAGGACATACAATTACAAAATGGGAGGAGAAATAGGTAGCCTTGCCCCCCATTCCACTCCAACCTAGAAGTCTTCTGATGGGACTGGGCTTTTCCATTAAAATGGCTATTTTTATAATATTAAAAGAGTGCCTATTCATGGTGGCAAATTTGAAAAACACATAAAAGCATAAGGAAGAAAATATCACCCATAATTCTGTCATTCAGGAACGACATTATGCTTGTTCTCAAGTATTTTTACCATATTTCTCTATGCATATATTACACATCTAAGATTGGGAAGGATATCAATATACATTTTTCAATATTAAAATATTTTATATTAAAATCTTGATGTATTTTGTATATTAAACTTCTTGGCAGAGGTGTAGGTTCATGTCTTTAAGATGTTGCTTAGTATTATTCTTTAGCTGCTCAACACATAGGAAATATCTTTACAAGAGTAACTTTATTTTAATAGAACTGAATCTTCTTTCAATTAATTACCAGATGGGCTGTTAGGTTCTCAAAATTAAACTAAGTGTCCTTAGGTTCCCTGCCTATATATTCCCATATATATGATGAACCAGTAATTCTTTCAATCAGGAATTGTCTCTTCATTGATTTGTAGGGAGGAGGTAACAATTCACTAGATCGACTAAAATAAGGAAACCTGCTTTTGCTTTTCAGAAAACAATTAAGGTAATTTAGAATTATTGGACTGAAATAATTTTTTGGCCTAGAGATTCTCTCAATATTTCTCTTACTTTAACCAGGAATAAAAATATTGTTAGTGAACTTATATTTCAACAAAGGGTTTTAGTGTTAAAACTACTACTCTGGATTACCCTCCTAATAGTCATGTATTTCTAATCATTATTCCTTTTTTATATAAAGATTTTTTTTATTTATTTGAGAGAGAGAGAGAGAACACAAGCAGGGGGAGCAGCAGAGGCAGAGGGAGAAGCAGGCTCCCTGCTGAGCAGAGAGCCTGATGCCGGACTCAATCCCAGGAACCTGAGATCATGACCTGCGCCAAAGGCAGATGCTTAACCAACTGAGCCACCCAGGCACCCCAATTTAATCATTATTCCTTGAATTCACACCCCACCCATGGAAGGAGCATTAGTGTGCTTGTGAATCTCAAGATGATTTAATCCTAATAGAAGACAAATCATCAGTAAATAGTATTCTTGCCACTTTTATTAGCATTCTATCATTTATAAAGGACTTTTCCACGTGTTGTCGTGTTCTAAAAACTACTGTCTAGGGCAAGCAGAGAAGTTGACTACTCCCCATTTTTTTAGATACAGGAAATATAGCACAGAAAATGACATACTTTCCCCAAAATAATAGAATAACACCTGTAGTCTGCTAAATCTTAGACATCACATCTTTTATGTCTTCTTACACTTCTTTCTTTATAATCCTGAGATATAATAGATTATGTCATTTTAGTTCAGTCTCATATAAAGTCAGTTTCTCTCAAATCACATGATGCATAATCTCTGCTTTCAGAAACTTAAACAGCGGACGACATCCTGATGTTAGAGAATGGTCAAGCTTACATGGCAAAGCCAGGTTCATTGTGGGCCACTTGGTATTTCTCTTGGACAGAATGCCCACAGAAACTTTGAAGAGCCACCCTCTGGATGGCCCAGCACTCACTCACACTCTGGTCATGAGACACCAGTACAGGAATAGCGAAGAACCAATAATGTTTTTTACCTCTTTTCAAGATCTCCAAACCGTGTACCATTCTGTTTTAGTTGTGCTGTCCAAGAAACAGATATTGAGCCAAAGATTTAGGTTCAGTGATTTAGTAAGGAAGCGCTCCCAGAAGACATCAGTAAGGAGGCAAGAGAAGTAGAATAAGGAAGGAAGAAACAAGCAAGGTCTGATCTTGATGAAGCCCCAGCCTCAAACTGCTCTCCCAGAGAAGGCCAGGATAGATGTGACCTTGGAGACTGTTGCTCCACCTTGAGGTAGAGAAACTGGGATCTTGTCTTCCCGTGCTATGTCACTGGCTATGGATCAACATGACGTGGGGCTGGGGCTGGATGTAAACTTCCAGGCACAGAATAGTTCCCTGAAGATGCCAGTAGAGGCCACTAACCACCAGCCATTACCAGCAGAAGCTGGGGCGCACAGAGCTGGACAAAGAGGTAGGAGGGGGTTTGGACAAAAATCAAGGGTGTTTAAACATTCCAAACCAGAGAGTGCTGCAACCTGCTCTCCTGTTCTCTGCTGGTAGAGGAGGTTCACTCCTAATCAGCCTGTGCTCCCCCCATGAGTATGCTCTTTCTATAGGACCAGATACCTACCTAACTGCTGGGAACCCTAACCCTCTCCAAGTATCCTGGAGATTTCTCTCATTATTTGGTGACTCAGAGTTGATAGATTGCTTATTATTCACATGCTGGACTGCAGGATGTCTTTCTAAAAAATGTCCCACTAATGACCTTAAAATATCTCAGCAGAAGGACTGCTCCAACCTCAGGGAGATTAAGCAGGTCCTGAGAAGAGAGCCCTGGGTTTCATTAATGAGTAACACAACCATTTCCTAGCATTTGGGCCTAAGAAGCTGGGGTCAGAGTCACTGCCACAGTGTTCCACATAGGGGTGACCTTTACTTTAATGCAGCATTGGTGTCCTTTCAACATTTCTTAGACAAAGGTGGGATGTACCTTACCTAAGAATCACACACCATTACAGCTTCCAAGTACAAACTGCATAAACTTGAGCCACCACTCAGTACCATCACAGTTGTGTTCAAAGAAGCATCATTCTGGGATGAAAGAGTAATAGAAAAGTGAATTAAACCTTTAGTTCAGTTATGCCAAAAAGCAATTACAGCTAATAATGCATGTGCGCAAAAATCTTGCATTCTCTTCTTTCATTTGGCTCTCTTTCCTTCTTTCATACCTATGGCTGGGACCCCAAAGTCTCTTTCTAATCAAACTCCAAAAAGACCTTGTTTTACAAACTCAGACCTGGAAGGCTGTCCTGTCTCTCACCCTTCTCTTTGCATGCCTGTTCTCTTCCTTTAGTCAGTAGCTCTTTGCCTTCAGCTAGCTTCTCTGGCTATGCAGGCCCTGATGTGAACAATAAAGATTCAGGAGCTGACCAGGCCAAACAGAATGCACATCATGTCACAGCATAGAAGGAAGCCCTGTGAGAAGATCCTGCTTACTGTGGGGCAAGAAAGATACTGGGAGCGCTCCTCTAACCTGCCACGTCAGCCTTCCAGATTGCCCTTAATGCATTCCCGTGAGCCACCGGGGCACTATGCAATGAACACACTCAAAGGCCCAGGAGTCCCTGTGGGTGACAGAGACACCCATGGCTAAATGAGTCCTGACGTATCCTCCTCTGAAGCAGTCCTTGTGAGAGTACTATTGAGTTCCTCTGCTAACAAGATATCTGGGTCAGATTTACTTTTCTCATGACTTTCTTGAAAGGTGAATATGGTGACCAACTACAATACGGTGTGACCTCAGGGGCTCTCTGCAGGGCTCCCCAGACGAACAAATTTTCTTTTCATTTGACCTTGCTGCTAAGAATATTTTGATAGAGCCCTCCCCCAAAAAATACAAAACCAACCCTGGCAGTAAACTGGTCAAAGGTTTTCTGGAACAGAGCCTCGAGACATGTGGAGTCATAGGGACCGGAGTTTTTGGGGAGAGGGACATATCATGATTGCGGAAAAGGAAGCAGAAAAGGGAGGTTGAGGGGTGCCTGGCTGGCTCAGTCGGTTCAGTGTCTGCCTTTGGCTCACGTCATGATCTCAGGGTCCTGGGATTGAGGCCCTTGTTGGGCTCCCTGCTCAGTGGGGAGTCTGCTTCTCCCTCTCCCTCTGCCCCTCTCTCCACTCATGCACTCTCTCTCTGTCTCTCTCAAATAAATAAATAAAATCTTAAAAAAAAAGAAAGAAAGAAAGAAAGAAAGAAAGAAAGAAAGAAAGAAAGAAAGAAAGAAAGAAAGAAAAGGGAAGTTAAATTTTACCTGTGTCACAGCTTTGCCTGGGAGTGCTTACTCCTCACTTTCCCTTGCCTCCATTTCTGGATTGGTATCACAAAGTAAATGCTAGCGAAGTCACATATGTGTTATGAGCATATTTTGTAAGCAAGAGTTGGAAGTCATGGTCTGATGGTCAGTTTTTCTTTTTCCTTTTTTCCAGCTTTATTGAGATATAATTGACATAAGACATTATATAAGTGTAAAGTGTACAATACGACTTTGTAATTTTTATATATATATAAGCACTGTATACACACACACACACACACATATAAACCACAGTAAGGTTAGTGTACACCTCTATCACCTCACGTAATTACCATTTTTTGTGCATGATGAGAACATTCAGATCTATTCTCTTAGCAGCTTTCAAGTATATAATACTGTGTTGTTAACTATAATTGCCATGCTGCATATTAAGTCCCCAGAACATCCTCATCTCATAATTGGAACAGTTTTTCTTTTTAAAAAAATAAAATAAACGTCTCTTATTATATACATTTTGGAAAAATATAAAAATATATTAAATATAAATTCATTGTAAAGAATAGTTTTCCAATGGGCCAATGTAAAGGGATTGTCATTACTTTTTACTAACACATACATTTACTTTTGGAACCATGGTGCTGCCAGTGACTGAAATGGGCAGCCTCCTTGTCCTCACCTCTGCAAGCATCTCCTGTAATTGGTATAGGGGTATAGGGAACTGAGGATCTCCCTGGAGAAACACAGATCAGTATAGTGATCCCAAATGTGTTCAAAGATTAAAGGGCCCACTGGGTGCAACAGTCTCCCATCAGCCCTCTGCTGAGTGCTACTTTGCCACTCTGCTACTCTGTACCAGGTGCAGACATAGTCCCGTGAATTTCATGTGGATACTACCACATCCTACAGGTACTGATTCTTAGCGCTTCACGGGGTATCAAAGTCTTCCTTCTGATTCTGTTGCTGCCCTGCCATGTACTACAATGAATGTTTTGGTGACATGTCCAGACCCAAACTGATTTTTAGTAAGAAAGGGGAAAATGTCTCCCTTCCATCTAGGTTTTACTCTATCAGACAGATCCCGAAACCCTATATTGTAGTCCGATGTTTTAAAAGGATATTAGTAAAGCAGGTTTATTCTCTACTTTGTATATTCAGACTCCCCATGCTCCATGGCACGAAGGCGTACATTCAGGTTATCCGGCTGGAGGATGGATCTAGATGACAGACACCACACTGTACTCAGGCTTCCTTGTTCCTCTGTTGGGTAAGTCTGTCTTCGTGGGTCAAACTCTTGTTGCCAGGCAACTTCTTCCTTCAGAATGAGAACTCTCCCGTGAGGACCCTCAATCCATATGCAAACAGGCTTCTGGCAGTTACTCCACCAATTCAATAGACAAGCCCAGGCATGTTGGGCTCTTCGAGCTAAATTGAGATCTCCATTACATTAATTGAAAGGATCACAGATTCCTCTTTCTACTCTTTCTTCCTCTGAAAAATTTTTTTCTTTTATGATAATTTAGATACATAAGAAAAGAACAGCATTATATCATTATAACCTGTCTTCATTTATAAAACCATCTACACTCCCACCCTCCCCCAGCCAAAATAGTCCTTTGCCATTCATCTTGGGTAAGACTGGTACAGAGAAGAGTCTTGAGTGAATTAAATGATTTCCTACTGTGGAGCTTTATGATCATCCCTGTTGACAGTTATGCCTAAAGCAGTAGCCCTGAACAATATTTATTAAGGATTTCCTATGTTTCAGTTGCTGTGCTAAGCATTAGGGCTGAAGGTGAGTCCGACACAATCCTTAACATCTAGGAGCTTACAGCTAGTTGGAGGTCAGCCATAAACATGAAGTCTAAAATGATGCGGTGCATGTTGCAGTTGATAATCTGAAAACCAAAGAAAAAGCAGTGATCCAGTCTTTCTAGAAGAAGTTGCGCCAATTTATAGAGAAGGGAAATCAAGCTGTCCCTCTGATCCTCAACCCTGAGGCTTGGAATTTTTATTCATGGTAGCCAGACTTACTCTATTGTCTATAGTGCTGACTGTAGTTGGACAGCCACATAAACTGCTTTCCATTGCCATATTCATGTTGAGACCAGATCCCTTAGTTTTCAAAACAAGCATGACTGTCTGGGTGACTGGAATCATCCAGCAGCACTGATTCTGTAAACCCCAATGTTCCATAGATGAAAGTCACACCTGCGGCATTCTGACCCACTGGGTGGCCAGCCTAGTCCTCCCTGACATGGAAGGTTTGCCACTGTCTGGGAAGAATGAATTGAGATAGATTAATTAATTAAAATAATTTACTTCCTGGAAGGCCAATGGGGCAGATCCCAACATAGTTCCTCAAATGTGAAGTTAAACATCATTTGTAGGATTTTTTAGCAATTCCAGAAGTGAGAGAGACACATTTATTCTTCTATGAACTATTCGAATGCCAAAGGGCTAATACTTTTTCCATGGAGGATGGTAAGATAAAGAAGAGCATCAGAAGAGGTTCTGAAAGCATCCTAGACATCTTCAAACAAACAACACAGTGCTGGGCACAGCACAAGATGGTAAAAAACGGTGGAAGGATGCTACCAATAGGTGGGGGCAGGGATGTGAGTGAATGGATATAGATACTGGGGACAGTGTGAGTTTCATGTTGGCTCACTTGAATATTGCTTTTATAATAATAAATAGTTTGAAAATGGAGACAAGCTGGCTTCATTTGGCCTTGCCCCTCACAGGCTAAGCCCAGAAGCATAACCTATTGCTGTGGAGAGACACTGTCTTCACTGAAAGAGGGTGATCTTAAGTGGTTTTCCAATATGAATCCTATGAGGTAGGCATCTCTACAAGAGGCCCAGAAAGGGGGAACTGGGTAAGAACTGAAGCTTTGTTGATTTCCAGCTCCAACTTTTGCAGGCTATATGACATTAGGGCAAGATTCTTGACATAGCAGAGCCTTGGTTTTCCCCTTCTGTAGCATGAGAATGAGAACGCCTGCCTCATAGAATTGCTGGGAAGATTAAGTGAGGATACCCAGGCTGATGGTAGCAGAACATGGCTCTTGGAGCCCCCAGCTCCAGTCAGGGTCTGAACATGCTGATGAAAAGTGCTGGCTTTATCTCAGCCTTTGCCTCTTGGACTTCTGTAAGTGAGTGAAGAATGTTTCATCAAACTTCTCAGAACAGATGTTGGCAACTGTTGCAAAGCCCAAGCTCAATGACATCCTTGGATCCTTTCCCACCTCACATCCCACATCCATTTAGCCATTAAGTCTCTTTTCCTCCACCTCATAAATTCCCCCTACTCTGACTCCTAGTGGCCATCTTCCTGGCCACCAGTCCAGATTAGGTCCTGATTTTCGTCACTCATTTACAACATTACCTTCCCCACCTAAATTCTCTTTCTCCACTCCCTTGCCCTGGAGCCCTGGTCTCCAGGATTAATTTTACAAATCCCATTTCTGAACTTGTTAACCTCCTTCTTAATTGCCTCCAGTGCTAACACAATGATCTTATCCCAAAATTTCGTCCCCATTAGCCACACCAGTCTTACGTTTGAATCTACCTCAATTCACCTCCATCTACCATTTGCATCCTCCATACCAACTTGAAAAGACCCTGCTTTTTTTTTTTTTTTTTTTTTTTTTTTACTTCTCTGGGCATTTTCTCATGAAAATTAAATTGCAGTAATCTTTACCCAATTCTCTGGTGGGTGAGCTACACCTCTTCTAAAACCCAGCTAAATTATAACCCTCAGAGAGAAGTTATCTTTTCTGTGCTCTCATAGTACTTGGTGGTATCATTATCACAGCATCTTTAAATTCCCAAACTATTACTGAGCAGTTTCTCTGTGCCAGATGATAATTTGGAGATATCCCTAATGATATCCTACTATGCTTTTAACATTATTCAACTCTCACTAGTAAATAAGCTAAGCTCTAAAAGTAGTGATACGCCAAACTTCACATAGTACCTACGTGGCAGAGTTGGCAGTGAATATACGAAGCAAGATCCCAAGTCCTATGTTCTTGTCGCTCAAACACAACCTCCTTGACCCGTCGCACTGCAGCTGCCTGTGCGTTAATCTCCAGAACTAGGATGTGCTTTCTTGGAAGGATCAGATGTGTTCAAATGAGATGTATTTTCTTCTTTGCATCACCAGCTCTTTGCCCAGCATCATTTGTGTTGTGTATACTCATTCGTTGAATGAAAGAATGAGCTTTGTGTACATGAATGATTTTTGAGTCCAGCTTCTTTGAGGATTGATTTTGGAAGGGTTGCAGGACAGTGCTGGAGACTGATTCTCAAACATCTAGTGGGCAGGCAGTGTGGCCATGGCTGGAAGACTAGAGGAGGAACAGAGTGACTTTGTTTCCAACCCTGCGAGGGAGAAGTGGCTGTACCAGCTGATCACATCAGCAAACCTTGTATTCTGGGCCATCTCTGGCACCCTATCTTAGGCTGCTGTCCTGTTCATAAGTTGGATGACTAGTTACAGGTCTCTTGGGAGGTCATTTGTCACTTGTCT
Organism: Callorhinus ursinus; assembly: GCF_003265705.2. Lineage (NCBI taxonomy): Eukaryota > Metazoa > Chordata > Mammalia > Carnivora > Otariidae > Callorhinus > Callorhinus ursinus. The sequence continues at coordinate 30,364,035 of NW_027397079.1, read as the reverse complement.
AAAGCGTTCCTCATCTCCATCTTCCCAGACAATCCCTATCACATGGCCCCCACCCAACCAGTTATTGCTCCATCTTTGCCTTCTGAAGATAGCAAGTGAAATGGAACCAGAGAAAAGCTATGCCCCCAAAAGGATGCCTTTCTATCCAGCCTGAACATAGCTGCCAAGACATCCTGTGACTTCAGGGCCTCGGTTTGCTTCATGTCTGAAAAAAAAAACTCTGTGAAGCTTAGTGTCTCCAACAAGGGTAATCAATATCAGGAATTGTGCACATCTGAAATCTTGCAAAGGCATGAGGCAATTTGGCATCTACAGAAATAAGCAAGAGCATCATGGTCTCCGCACTTCTCCGCTTGGGCCTCATGCCTCAGAGAAGCTTCCTGCTCACTGAAGTCCTGGCTGCTCTGTGGGGGACATAGTTGATCAAGGTTCCAGATGGCTGGATTTAGCTGCCTCCATCAGTGTCTTCAAGGTCCAGTGGCCACAGAATAATTTCAAGATCAGACAGTGGTTTTGCTGATTACTTCACTGTAAGCATATTTTAAAATGAACTTGTAGATGCAGAATTACCAGGTGTGTATGCCCAGGGAAGCTTTCTCAGTCACCTTGCCTGATTCTGCTGAAAGAGGGAAAGTTTCATTGCATTTTCCATCAGCTGATGAGTCATGCAGCATATTTCATATTTGCTGAGCTCTTGAGGTTGCCTGTGGGCAAATTGGAGCCCATTCTGCAGTGCAATCTTGCTGCTGAGCTATTACAGGATATTTAATTAAATTAAACCATAAGGCAGGAGAAAACTGTGCCATAACCTTCATAATCTGTGAAGCCTTTCATCTTTTGCCAAGCGTCAATTTCCTAAAAACAGGAACTGCAGCACATCACCAGGCGACGAAATCCTAAAATGGAAATTGTGATTGTTTACAATGTGTGCAGGGATGCTGAGCCACAAAACCAGAGAGGGAGTGGTGCCAAAGCACTAGGCATGGGAAAGAGGGAGTACACCGTACACAATGACCTTGAAATCCAAATTAGCTCTTGCTAATTGGATAGAGAGAATTATCATTTCCATTGCTGCATTTGTAAAATTGTTTTCTTCTCAGGGAAAAAGAAACATCTGCTCTTCGGGGATAACTCAGTTCCGAGTAAGTTTGTCTTCCTGTGTTTTGGTGTAGCCGGGTGAGCAAAAGGGGGCTCCATCCTGGCAGCAGAGCCTGAAATCCAGCTTTCTGATGACACATCCTCAACTAGCTTCCCCAGGGGAGCTCTCTGTAGGCAGGGCAGGACAACCAAAGCCAGCGAGGCTGCTAAGCTTGGGAGCACAGTCCCCTTCTCCCTGTCAGACAAACCAGGTTTCCTACACAAAGAAATCTGCAAACAGTGAAGATGTGATGTTTATTGAGCATCTACTACATGGCAAAGCACCATGCTTAAGTTTGCACAGATAATAATTATTTCATTTAATCCACATAATGAATCTGAAGCTCAGGGATGTTAACTTGCTCAAACTGCCCGAGTAAGAGAGGAAGAACTCATACCTTGATCTCACTGTTTCTGAGTTCATGCTCTTTAGGCTGTGTGATTCTTGTGCCATAATGTAGGCAGAATCTAGGAAAAGCTACCTATTTCTCAGTTTCCAAAATGGAAGGTGAATATACAAAGATGGGTAAGGAAGAGCAGGTTTCTAAACTTCAAATTTTCTTCCAAGGCTTTAAAGTCTGAGTAGCAGCAGGGCCTAATGATAGATGAAGAGTTCTCAGTCCCTCTTTTTAGGTCTTCATCTTATTGGCTGGGTGACTGTGGGCAAGCTCGATCCTTTGACATACTCAAGTTGTGGATTCAAAGGGAGGAGTTATAATCGTTGAGTGGCTTATTCTGAATCTCTTGGACTTTGCTTTTATACAAAAAAAAAAAAAAACAAAAAAAGCACTAACCTTGTCTTGGAGCAAGGATATTTTGGCCTCCTAGATTTGACCACGTTCCAGCTCCTGACTTAATCATATTTCGATATCTGCTTATCCAGCTGGTGCATTTTAGGTGGAAAGTGACAATATTGGGAGTAATGTGGTATCTGCTATCCTGTGTGCTGTCCACAGTGCTGGTGCCTTCAGAATCACTAAAGAGGCAGCATAGGAGAATAGTTCTGGGGCTGACAAGCACAGAATTTGGCAAGGACTGCAGGTATGATCAGCTCAATGGCAGTGTAGATACCCCCTTGCACTGACATTTCCAAAACTCTTGCTATGCATTTCCAATCCAACTGTCTTTCCTCTGAAGTTTAAAGTTGCATACGACTCCATCAACCAGCTGGTAGCTGTATTATTGGCCTAGTATGTCAGCCACGAAGCTCAAATAACTACACGATTATATTCTTTTAATCTCTGGATAACTAAATTTGGAGTCTGCTTTACACTCTCCAGGCTAAACACAACAAAAAAGTTTTACTTTTAAATAGACAATTTGACAGATCTTTCTTTTAATCAATAAAGAAGACTGCATTTCTAGACTAGATAAACTCTTAGGGAAGGAAGTCCAATGTGGTAAAAGGTAAATGTCCTTCCTCTCCCTCACAATGGTCATACTATACCTAACTATGAAATAGAATCATCCAGAAAGTATCACCGAATACTCGGTGTTGCAAATCATGGTTCTAATTAGAATGACAAATTATGTATTCCACTGATGTATATGGCATGCTGATTTTATATGTTTCACCCAACTTGGGCATCTAAAAAACTTTTGAAAGTTTGTTATGTACAAGGCTCCCTTTGTACCTTTTCAGAGGATTGGAGACTTAGGTTGGCTTTAATGCAATGGTCAGTACAGAAGTCTTCTTTATAAGAATGACCAGGTTGAACAATACCCAGTTAAAAGGTTTTATTTTCAGGACATTGCTAAGAAGTGAGAAGGATGAAGGGAGAACAGACATGAAAGGTTAATTTTAAGCCAGAGTTCTTGAGTGGAGAGGAAGCTAAAACCAAATACAAAGGGTATATGAGGTAGTCATGTGTTCATTACCAAATCTAGTTCGAGCCATGAAGCTTCCATCCCTTAGATTCTGTGTTTTTGTTTTTGTTTTTTTTACCATGATTTAGCAAACTTGGTTCCATTCCCATATGTTTCTGATTTTGTCTTAGCAACTTACAGATTACTCTTTTCTTTTTCCTTTGCAGTTATTTTTGTTATTATATGGAAGCAACACAGATGTCTATCCATAGATAAATTGATAAAGATGTGAGATACATACATATATATGTATATGTTATATAGGAATATACATATATATAGGAATATATTTGTATATTGATGGGTATATGTGATGTAGATAATGTATATATTTTGTGTGTGTGTATATATACACAAATTATATATAATGCATTCCATAATATATGTTTATATATATTCCATATATACATATAATATTTCGTTATATAGATCATGGAATACATTATATATATATAAGATATATATATATATGATGGAATATTACTCAGCCATAAAAAAAGAATGAAAACTTTCAATTCACAACAACATGCATGCTAAGTGAAATAAGTCAGTCAGGTTACTCTTTTCATGCTCTCCGCGTTTAAAAATGCCTATGATAACCTAGATTCCTCACATGCTTGCCTACGTATGTAAATATCCTGATTATTTATTTATTTTTTATTATTATTAATACAATACTTAATAATGATAATATTGTTAATTATTAAATAATAATAAATTATTATTTGTCCTGATTTATTCTTCAAACATCCAGCATCTGTCATGTTCCAGGCATTGTGTAAGGCATGGATCTACACAGAGAGGACAGTGTCTCTGCCCTCAGAGAGTACATGGTCTACTAAGGGAAGGATTTCAGTTCAGCAGCAGTTGCGAGCTGGCTGGAAAATACAACATAAAAGGTTGCGCAGCATACCATGAAACAGCAAAGGAAAAGCACTTTTCATATAGAAAAGGCAGATATTTATCAGGGAAGGATTCCAGACAAAGACACTCCATCCACGGAAGGGGGTAAAGGGCGTTTGTCAGAAAGATAAATGGAGAAAATAGTTCCTGTTAAACGAAATGGTGTGCACAAGGGCAGGGCTGTATGACAAGCACAGTGCTGCATGGTGGTGTAAGATCAGAGGGTGACTGAAAGTTGCATCCGAAATGATTTTAGGATCTAGCGCATTAAATAACATTGACTAAAACTGTAGAAGTGACTTCCTGTCAACTCCCTCTCAGTCCTGGTTAAGTCAAGGAATAAATCTTTCTGTGTCTGAATATATATCCAACTTCTCCAACACTTGCTGATCTCCCCTTTTGTCAGAGAACAGGTTTCAGCCCAGCTACTTTAGCAGGCAACAGTACCCTGTTAGAAGTTAATTACGTTGTTTCATTTTTGTTATATTTACTTTTACGGTTTTATTTTGATTATGGCAGCTGGTTGAAGTTTTCCACTCATAGCATCGATACAAAGTTTCATTTGAAATGACTTTATTTTAGTTAAAAATGCAATCAATTGAAAAAACAATATGCAAAAAATAATACAGGTGGTACACGAATATGGTAATAGTCATGAAGTTGGTACGCCAATGAGTAGAGTTTGACAAACACTGGTGTGGAATACTTGGAAAACAGAAAATCATAAGATGGAGTCAAGGGTGAAGTGGGAGGCACTACAAGAGTTTGGCAGAAGCCAGCCTGTGGAGAGCATCCTATGTCAAGCTGAGGAGTCAAGCTTCATGAGGAGCCATTGAAGGGTTATAATCGGGAGGATGCACAACAAGGTTTGCGAGTTAGAGAGAAACTTCCAGCAAAATGCGAAGGATGTCCCAGAGGAACTAAAAGAAGCAGATCAGTTAGGAGGCTAAGGGGGCCCCCATTGAGAGAGGAAGAGGGCGCCAGTGGTACAAGGGTGTGTATAGGGGAGGCTTGACATGTCAGTGGTACGATCACCATTGTCACCGGTTAGATGTGGAGGAAGAAACCTAGAATATTGCTCAGGTTCTGGCTTGCTCAGTGGGTGACATGTGGCTCTCCTAATCAGATGAGGGGATATTTTCCCTTAGTAGTTCTTTTGCTGGATAACTGGTATGAGTTTGACCCTGAGTGGTAACCTAAATCCCATTAACTCTGCATCAACAGTTTAATAAGAAGGGTCTTTTCCTCACACGCATGGCTAGAGATCTAACTCCCCAGACAAACAGGCAGAACTCAGAATGTGTGTATAATTAGCATCTTTTCATGTTCTGAAAGAGTTTTTGGTCAAGCAAATACCGAAAAAGATATAATGCTCTCCGACTCTGCCCTAAAATTTTCTAAAGGGCTTACAACAAATCAAGAAAAACTTCTCAGTTTTTAAAAAGTACTTTAAATCCTAAACCCCATAATTTCTGACTAATTTTTGTTCCAAATGTCAAGTTATATTGTCCTATGATTTCGAAATCAGAGGTATCAGCCCAGGGACGAGAAGGGCTCTAAACTAAGAAGTTACTAAGGGAGGTCTCTATTTTGCAAAAATAAGGTTACTCTGAAGGAAGGCTGGGATGGATATTTGCAGAGAGATTCTTGCGGGAGAGCAGAATCATCTCATAATTGGAAGGAAATTGGGTACTGGGAATTGGCTCTGACACACAGCATTTTCTGTCTTTCCTTTTCATAGTGGAGAGGGTCTAAGACATAAGGGAAATGCTTTTGTTACCTTATCACCTGCTAACGGACATACTGATGAAGACCCTTCATCTGAAGAAGATGGAAAGTATACTTCAGGCTGACTGTGAGAAACCAAAAGGGCTCTAGAAAACTTGCCCAGCCTGAGGCCCCCAACCATCTTCAAGAGAAAGGTCAAGGTCTGGTAAGAAGGAAATCACCAAATGAAAGCCAAAGAATGGAAGACAAGTGTTTGCTTAACAATGATGATAACTAATAATTAACATGATACAAAGTTTACATCTAGTTTATCTCTTAAAAAAAAAAAGACAAGGAAGTGTCCTTATTTATCATTTTTATAGGGAGCTAGAGTTAGGATTATTTTCAATAAAATACATTCTTATTTAAATGAAGGATAATGTATGGGCAATTATATTAGACTCTCTTGCCATTAATAATAGAACTATATTAACTACATGACAAGCCTGATGATGAATATCATAGACCAAGTCACCCACTATTCTTAATGTAGGATGACATTTTAAGGTATTGAATCCAAAAAGCTTCAATCTATAAATTATTCATAAAAAAAGAATCTTGTTTTATGCATAAAGAGTGAGTAGAACCTGAAAAATTACTTATTGGATAGATCATGGGAGGGGGTGAGAAACATCCATAAGCAAAGAGGCTTCTTTCATTTAGGAGTTAATCCGAGACTTGACTCCTCTAACTTTATCACTATGCAGACTTTGCCTAGATTATATTTTTTTGCGGGGGGGGGGGGCGGGAATGGAACATGCCAGGACGTCCTGGGTGCAAATGAAGGAAAATGGGTGTGCAAAGATATCCTATCAATTTAGGATCATGTTTTGCTTGTCTTACTACACGTTTGCAATGAAGTTTGAAAATGGTATTCTGAAAACTCTACAAAGAGGTATGTTTCAGTAAATTTCTGTGAAATTATAATGAAACACTCATGCAATAAGCCTTTAAAAATGACAGACTTTACGTGAAACAGTGTGGCTACACAAGAAGCAAACATAAAATAAAGAACTTAAGTTACAACTTTAAATGCTGTTCAGTGATTTTGCTGCTTAATATACAGTTGTCATTAAAAAGGAATTTGCCTATTGGCATGAGATCGGAGAAATGCTCAAATATGTTTATTTGATGAGCTTGTGTGATGTAGAGTGTGTCATTTGGAACTGAGAAACACAAGCTCCAAAACTTAAGAACATAAAGTGCGGGGGAAGGAGCAAAGAGAAGGTAGCCTTTGGATATTCACTCTATGCTAGACATGTATGGCTTCCTTACATGTATTCAAGTGTAATCCTCATTACACACCACAGCCTTGTAAAGTTGCTTGGATTCCCATATTAGTGATCAAGAAATAAGCTTGGAGGGGGAAATTGTTCAAACGGGCCAAGCTGCTGAGTGGTGGGGACGGTGCTGCCTATAAGCCCCTCCTCATTTCACTGCTGGATGCTACCTACACATTGAAATTGTGAATCCATTCCCATGGTTACACTTCATTTCCTTAGAAAGCTATGTTTAGGAAAAAAGTACATAGTCACTAAGTCAGGCAAATTGGGTTCTAGAGTAACTCTAAACCAAAGCCAGAGGAGCTCATATTCTTTCAAATAGAAGCTTGGTTTTGGATGGAACTTGTCTTGAGGCAATGAAAGGCTGAAAATGGCAGCCTTCATTGAGTCTGGAGTGGGGAGGGAAGGTGTGCAATGGGTAGAAAAAGGAGTTGTAGTCAGAAAGCCTGGGTACAAGTGTTACCTCTGCAACTTACCACATGTGTAGCTCCAGGAAACATTTTTAACTTCCCTGAACCTAGAATTTCCTATTTATCATAGCAACATCCCATGGGTTTAAGAGGATTATAAATGAAAAGGATGTTTTAAGCCCTGAAATCTTATAAAATATTACTTATGCATAATAGATTATTTCTCTGTATATAAGCAAACCCGTACATAAGCTATGAAAGATTTTTGTATCTATGAAGGTAATTCTCCGGCCCTTCTGGCATGTTGTGGGGTGGGAAGAGAGTCACTTCTTCCATCAAATTCTGTCCCAATAAATACGTTTGAAGGGGGGAAGGATTCTCTGTCTCCTTTTATGAATTACTGGTCTCCCTCTTCTGGTTTGCTTTTAAAAAGATCGGGTAGATCATGATGGGTTTCCTCCAGGTAACAAAATCCATTTTATCCCCCTGCCAAGTGATGTTCTGAAGCTCACTAAAGCTCAAACACAATAGCTCACCAGAGAGGTCCAACAATGACAGTCCCAGTTTGTCAACAGGAGCCCCCAGGGAGATACAGGATCGGGTCTGACTTCTCTGTCCCACGACAGCCTTAAAGGGAGGAATAATGCGGCTTTACTGTAGCAGCAGGACGGTCCTGTCTCACATAAACTGAAAGCATTTCTCTTCCCTTACCAGATCAATCTTTTGGAGTAATGGTTTCCATAAATTTCTTTTATTCTGTTTCAGAAAGGGCAAGCCCAAGATAGACTACAAAGTGATTCACATGAGGTCATCAAAATTTTCCACTCCCTCCAGCATCCTAAATCTCTAGATTTCCAAACTGCCTCACTGAACCCCCAATCCCTGACATCAGGTCCTTTGGTCATTCATCATCAGGGCTGAGAGCAGGGAAATCTAATGATGTCTTCCCCAGACATTAGGCTGCAAAGATGTTGTTGGCCTGGGTTTGACATTCCAGTCTACAGCATTGAAGTGAGTGGAGGATTGTGATAATCTAAATATTCAGATAATCTTCATTCTCTCTGTACCATGGTCCACCACATAGTCTTCTGCCTCAAATACCAATATATGTTAGGTATCTGATTCTAACCTACGTAACTGAGATAGCTGCTTGTAGTTTTCAGTTTGAGGGATGGACAAAGCCTCAGCTTCAACTTGAAGACACAGGGAAGTGTCTCAGTCTTCAATTTTTCAATATTCTGTGAACTCCTTGATTTGCTGAATGGCTGGTTGGCTGGACTGGACAAGTGAAATGATGTGGTGGCTTCAGGATAGTGTGTATTAGGAATTGTGTGTGTGTGTGTGTGCACGCGCGTGCGCATGTGTAAACCAAAGTTGACACAAATCACAAATATGAGGACTCTGAATTGTTTTGAAAAGTTCATAATATAAATAATAAGAACAAGTACAGTCAAAGGCCACTATCTGAATCTCATCTAAGACTGTTTTGGAAATGATACCAGTAGAGCTGTTAGTAGGTACTAGGAATCATATATGTATATGGAGATGGACTTTGATGGCAAGCATTGGGTGCCCTCAAACTCCAACGGAGGCCCCTGTGTACCCCCACAGGATTCCTGAACTCTATCTCATATACTTCAGAAGCCCTAATCTTATCTAGAATAATGAGTAAATTGCTCGAAATATATAAAAAGTATCACCCATGCAAATATCTATTTGTTAAAATATGGCTTTTGTTTAGGCTAATTTCAGTAAGAAAAGTAATATCCTCATTTCTATGACTAAATCTTAGAATGTGGGAAATTTCTCATGCATAGGCCCTTCCCTGAGCAGTAAGATGGGCATTTCGTTTGATTTATTGATAGCATGAGGGGAAAGAATCCAACTTAGCCTTATCTTCTCTCAAAACTGAATCAATAAATCATGGGCCTGAATCAATAAATCATGAGCCTGATGGAAGATAAATTTACTGAAGCTACAGGAAAGCTGAGCATGGCCAGGTTCTAATGACTGCCTTTTTTGGGCCCTGTTGGCCGTCAGATTACTTGAACCCCAATAACATGTTTTCCTTTCACAACTGCTGGGGATCGTCACATTGACATTTCCATTAGTCTGAAGAAATCTCTTGCGGTCACTACAGAACATATCAACAACTAGGATCCAGGCAATCATGCCCTAAAATGTCCTCTCTGATATGTTATTGCGTATTGGCGGGGGGTGGGGTGGTGGGCAGTGTGCGAGAAGGGGAAGAAGACATCGTATTGCTTGCTTGTGGCCCCTTCAACACGGAAGACAGTGATGAGCAGAACCAATAGGCAGAAAGTGATGAAAGAACAGGCAGTGTGGCAAAAGCAACAGAGGAGATGATCATGGGGTCCATCAGGCACATTCCTAAATTAATACAACTGTCACAGTCAGCTGAAAGGTGCTGGTCTAACAGACTGAAACATTAGTCTGCTGAGCAACACTCCCACGCCTCCACAGAGTAGCATTTTTATTGCAGTATGTCTTTCATGGAAAATGAACAAAACTTTAAATAAATCACAATTACTTATTGCTTAGTATTTTGGATAATAAATTCTTTAGTTTATCAGTACCTCAGGGCCTTCAAATGTGCATTCTTCAAATAGTTTCAATTACATATACATTCTTTCTCCTGAACAATAAATTATTCTTTAAAAAAAAAAGAAAAAAAGAAAAGATACATAATTTTAAAGCAAAGAAAAACAAAAAAAACCCATATATTTTTGACATTTATCTTAAACTTATATGAAAACAACTCTATGTTAGATGCTTAAATATAAATAATAAAAGACATTATGTTATTTACAATGTTACACAGTAAGTTGAGAGAGTAAAAAACTGACATTAACTCATAAAGACAGTAAATGATTTAGGAAAACATCCAAGTAACGTACAATGTGTATTTACAAAAGAATATATAATAGAATTCGTGATATGTGGCCATTTCCTTTTGCCTGCACTTCTCTGCAGTGTTTCACGGGTCTTTGCAGATAGAAATCTCTGTGGGTGGTGGAATGAAGCCAGTACTAAAAGATAAAACCAGGCCTTCCTTATTTTCACCAATGTGAGCCATGCACCTTTTAACTCAGGCCAAAAAAAGGAATAGTTATGAGCAAGTTACCCTGGATAAACTCCATCTATATCAAGACAGTCACACTTAAACAAGGAAGATACGGTCTGTTGGTGTTTGGGACACATTTCACATATACTCAGGCAGAGTGCCATTTTGTGGAAAGCATGAGGCTGTCCAGGCACTCTTGAAAAAAAAACAAACAAAAAAAGGCATACCAGGCAAGAAGGGAGAGGAGGACAGAAAGGGAATCTTGAGTGAGAAAAAGAAGTTTCGCCTATACTGCACTACCCCTCGGTGGGATAGGATTTCAGACCCAGGAAACACAGTTGCCGTCAAACTCCTGGGCAATTTCCACTCCCCGGAAACCCCTCTGAAGCTTGCCACATGCTGGGAGCATGGGTTCACGCCCCTCCGTAGGATTGCCACTACACTGCCCGCGTTTAGAGACAGGGATGGTTGGGAGCCACGTGGGGACTAAACATCACAGAGAGGTCCATTTGAACACAAAGTGGGTGGCGGCGGCAGGTAGCCCTGAGGAGACAGCTGGCCTTTCTTACAGGGGCAAACTCTTGTTCTCCAGAAGGAAAGGCTGTCCCAGAGAATATGCCACCTCTCTGAGTGACCAGAATCAAGCTGGAAATAAAATTTCCTCTCGTCCTAAAGGTTCCTATATATTTGCGACCTGAAAATGTAAATAGCAATTTTCATACTGAGGAAAATGTTGGTTGCTCTCAGCAGATACCATTTATTCCAGAAATTCTCCACAATGGGGCATTTGAATACTCCAATGCCCAAAGATTTTTGCAGCAGAAATTTTAGACTTTTCATTAATGGTAGAAATTTCTTTATTGACATAGTCTCTGAACGACCCAAGGCCTTCACAAAGGCAATATTAATTTAATAATTTAAAGGACCTCTTTGGGTGGACTGCCCTCTTCCCCCTGCCATGAGCTTACTCATTTCTACAGAAGTGGGAAATCGGAATAACTTGGGCAGCCCGAAAGAAGCACAAAGTGGCGTGTGAGTAACGAAGGACAGTTCAGGATACCAAATACTAAGAGTAACTTCAAGGACCTGCAGACAGACACCTCTGTGGGTTGTAGAAACAGGAAAGTTGCTTAATGACATGACTCGCGTCCAGCCCGCATTTTCCCACGACCTCCTTGCACGTCCCTTCTTCCCGAGTATTTTAACATAGACATTTGATGAAGAACTAAACCCAGTTCACCTGCAAACAAGCAGCAGCTGCTCTCGTTGACTTCACGCCTGGTGTTTGGAACCCCCTGCCAACCTGTTTCCCATTTTGTCTCATGGATCCCAGGAGGTCACCGGGAATCTAAGTAAAGCTCTAGCCCGATCTGACAGATATCAGGCAGGGCATGAAATAGGGCCTGCATTTTTTTTTTTTAAATACCCCTATTTTCCTGAATTAGCGTTTATCCCACATATTAACAGCTATAGGCCTTCCTTGGACTTGCGATCACAGAGAACATGCGAAGTTTGGACCCATCGTCCGTCCTGTTTTGTGACAGTAAAGCAAAAGGTAAGAAAGGGGAGGACATGGATTGATACAGGCTGCAGATGGAGAGGCCAGGACAGAGGTGGGGGGTCACTTCTGCAGGGAAAGGTGCAATCTTCCCAACCCTGTCAACATTCCCTGATGAATCATCGCTCTGGGAAGGCTCTTGCTAATCACAAATCACATGCATGTTGGCCATTCCTGACAAAAATGTTCATGCATAGTTATGACCTGATCGAGGCAACATGGAAAAACAAGAGGAAAGTCATGAGGAGAAAGGCGTGGTCAACAGAACTGTTTTAAAACTGCAACCAAGTCACACGGCTCTTCTCCACCTGGGCCTTCTAGACACTCACTCCGTCTAGATACTCTACAACAGAACTACTTCGCTATGATGACTAGTCACCACCGCACACGGCAGGCATATTTCACTGCAGAAGGGTTTCAAATCGCTGAGTGTGCCGTTTAAGCTGGTCATTTTGTGCCGTAACACATCTGTTCTTGAGCTGATAAGACACAACCAATGGCTAGCTCCCCAATCAGTGAAAAACACAAGTCAGGAACGATTGCACCTTTTTCAGCCACGGTTTGATTTTCAACTAGATGACCTGCTGCGTCATTCCCCCAGAAAGTGAGGCGGAGTCCTCTTAGAAGGTGATGGATTTACCCCGATAGCAAGCCAGAACCCATTTACTATGCTAACCCCCCAACTGTTGCTCTTTGTCAAGAAAAATAAGCCCAAATAAAGCAAATGGTAGCTCTTTTTCGTGAGAGCAAGCTGTCTTCTGATTAAGAATATAGTTTTTTTTAAAAAAATCACAATATTACTTTCTTCCTAATATTTAACATTACTTAATGCAGTTTCCTGCTGTAATTAATAGTAGCATGCTGTTGGATCTACTATTATCTCAGAGCCCAGTGAAGCAAACCTTTGGCTGGCAGAGTAGACACAACTCATTTCATATACTGAAAGCAAAAGAAAACTTCGTACAAAAGAGAAGAGTATTTGGATGGATGTGCCATTACAAGACGTACTGATCGGGCGCTACTATAAATAGCAAACAGAGGGACAGTTGCAAGTCTTGCAAATCATACATCCTGTCAACATCATAATGCAATGCACGAGAAGCCAGCGAAAACTGAATATATGGGAGGTTTTGCTGAAATACTGTGGAAAAGCAATCACAGTAACTGTACAAAACTCGCTCTCAACATAACAGAACATAAAGGCACCATTGATATCTTTCTCGTTTTGAAATACTGTAAAAAATTGCTACATATGGCACATAACACATTTGTACATACATATATTTAATTTATAAAAGTTTTTTTTCCTGTTTTCTATTTGCAGAACTGCTAAAATAAAATAAATTGTTTAATTTAAGGTGGAATACTTTATTATATAAAATAAAGTTTTACAGGTGAATCTATGTGTTTATTTAGGTTTTATACAGCGATGGGGTCTTGGTTAGCGATTACACTAGACAGCCTGGCCTGCAATTCTTCCTGCGTCGAGAAGCGGCCTGCTGGGTTAGTCCTGCTGTCCGCCAGGCGGAAGGCAGGTGCTGCCTCAAGACTGGCTGCCAGGGGGTTCTGAATGCCCAGGAAGGGAGTATCTTCCCCTACCCTCTCATCTTCTGTTTCACTCTCTGAGTTAGTGCCCTCAGCGCTTGCGTTGCTGTCCATCTCCAACCTGTTAGCAATGTGGCCATTGAGCTTGGTTCTTTTGGCCCGCCGGCTACTGGTGAGTTTCTTAACAGGCTCTTGAGCTGGCTCGTATTCCTGGGTGGTTTCATACTCCTCATCCTCCACTATCCTCAAGGGGCTAGGGGGCAGGCTGTTGCTCCCATGTGCGGGGTTGTGGTGGTAGGTGTTGAACTGCTGAGGGTGGGGGTCATACTTCTCCCGAAGCCGTGGTGGTGTCACAAGAAGCAGAGGTCTCTCTTCTTCCACGAAGGGGCTGACTGCCATGATGGGCAGGGACACTGCCGTGCTGGACACAGGTGGAGACATTTCCGAAGGGGGCGATTTGGGGGAGCTTGGCGTGTGGAAATCTACAGGTGACATGCGAGCCGGGGTGGTCATTGCTGACACATACCTGTGTGAGCACAGAATACCCCCCCATGAGTGTGGTGGAAGAAGAGGCAGAGGCAGGGAGGGTAAGGGGACAGAAGTCACGATATTACAGAATCAGAAAACAAAGAATTTCTATGCGTTGTACACTTCTCGATTTTTAACACTAAGGACATTCGGCACCCTTGGAATCTGAAATTATGTAGCCAAGAGTTTCCTCACGGGAGTACATGCATAGATCAGCTAGGTGGCCTAACTCAACCAAGCTTTGGGGATTTTCCAATCTCATGGTGATTTTAAATAAAAGCATGTGAGTCAGGACAAGAGGGCACTAGGTCCCGGAAACCTTTCAGTTTACAAGGACCAAGGCGCAGGGATTTGCAAGGGAAAGAAGTATTACTTAAATACTATACCTTCCTAAAGGCCAAGGGGTCTTAGAGAATGAAGCCCAAATGGGGAATGGAAGAAGATCTAAGATGAGTTGCTGATAGCTGGATCTGCATGCATTTGGATCTGTGTGCCTTGTTTCTCCTTAGCTCAGCTATAAGGTTATGTCTTATGAAAAAAAAAGAGCATAGTAACTTAGATATATTCCTGATAACAGTGTAACACATTTGTGTGCTTTCAGTTTTTCCATGAAATGCTACTTCGTAACATTCGATTTGCAACTCTCCATCCCAGTGACCAAGACATTCAGAAAAAAGCCTGAGAAAACCTTATGTTGGCTCCCGAGGTATGTCCAAGCTCCGGTCTACCTCTCTTCGAAACCCATGGCTGCATCAATCTTTGGCTTATCTTTTGTGACTGCTCAAGGGTTGGCTGCACCATGTTACCTCATGTCATGTTATATCCAGTAGTGCTCAGTAAATCTCATTGTCAAGACATTGAGTGTATTTTTTTTTTTTAACGATATCATGCTTTCTCCCTCTAGAACAAGAAGGCCTGACTTAGCACTGAGGAAGATGTGGTTTATTCAGAGTCACATTTCTCAACTTTGATAAAAATGTTGCCAATGAATAGCACCAAAGCTCTCTTTTCTTCACGTTGGCGTTCACAGAGTCTAATTTGACATGACCTGTGATGACACAGGACACCATTATCTGAACTCTAGCTAACAAGAACAGGAAACCTATTAACTTTCCTGCTCTTCAGCCATGATTCAGAGTCATATGGATGTGAGGTCTAGCTGTGTCTAAAACGGGAAGGTGTTTAGAGATGGAAATACTTGGGGCTTGAGGCTTCAACTTTTGTCCTGGGGATACTTAAATTAAGCTCCCTGAGAAATGCTAATCCGCATTCAGCCAAAACATAAAGGTGATTCATCTTTTCTCTCCGTGTTCTCGAGGTTCAGGTATATTTCGAGGCCCTAGATAATATCTGCAGTGTGTGTGGAAGCCTACCACAGCAGGGAAATGTCAGCCTTTAGAGAGAAATATCACATGGAGTGATGAAGAAAGAATTTATCCCTAACCTCTTTCTCAGGTCTCAAAAAAGACTGGATTAAGATAGATAGAGTTTCTTAATACATAAAGATACAATTATATGAATTTAAGACTAAGGTTTTAAACCACTTTGGGACCATGCCTACATTTTCACAGATGAATGACAGAGCAACCTCTCATTCCATAAAGCTCTGAAATACCACTTTGGGGTAAAGACCCTTGAAGAAGTGATCAGCAAGCTCTATAGGACCTGCTGGCCCAGAACTAGTCATCCTTCGTTACAAGGACTTCCCAGCCAGTCCATGAGTGGAAAGAGTCTGTCAGCATTATCTCCACCCATGTAACTAGGTATGGATTTGACATTATGTAAACCTTTCGGCAAGTGGTCAAAGATGACGCTGAGATGGTGATACAGTAAACAAACAGACAACACCCCACTGGATTTGGAAAACAAACAAGTAGCAGCTTACTGATAATGCCACAAATGCTGGTTGGATATAACTCGCTCCCAACTTAAGTGAAAATGAATCAAGACAATCTATGAATTCAGTATTCCTATGAAGCATCTCTTACTTTACTCTGTTCTTGATTTTACCTTGTCTGTAACCCTCCTCCCCCCACCCCCAACCCAATCCAATATCCCCAGAAGAAAGCCAAAACATTCTGGAATAAAGCAATATCTGCTTTGAAAACCACCTGCGAAGACTGCGTCTGCAGCATACAAGAGATTTATTTATTCGTCCCTTCTTCGAATTTCGTAAAAGGGACACTACAGGGTGGAATGCAAGCAGTTGTGTCCCATGAGACTCAGCAGTGACACAGCCTTTGATTTGATTTAACTGAGGCTGGAAGGTAAGAAAGAGTTAGCACACGAGACCACGAGACCAGCTCGACCGGAGTTTGGGTAGCTCGGCAAATTCGAATTATTAGAAGGGTCTTTACGGACTGCTGGTGCCATCTCTCTAAAGTTACAACTGAGGAAACAGAGACCCAAGTGGGTGTGAGCCTAAGGTCAGAGCTGGGACCTCTGGGTTAGCTGCCCCTCCAACATCAAATCACTCCCGCTCCTTAAGAGTCTGTTGCCTGTCAGCCACTGGGGCCATGTGAGCAGCTCAGAAGAAACGAGTTCAGTCAAACAAAAAGATGACTTCATCAACTAGGGAACTGGAACAGGCAAGTGCCGCCCCTTAGGCTCATTAGAGTAGATTTCCTTAGGTGAGACCCCAGCTGCTCATGGGGATTCTCCTACTAGGGTGCTTTCTCCTCTGCAGGAGCTTTGCCCTTCGGTTTTACCTTTCACTATGAGGAGAGTCTCGGTAGGAGTCAGGGGTTTCTCTGGCATGCCTGAGGAAGCTGTTACATTCGCGAGGGCCTCCCAAGCCATTAAGTCGTCCTCTTGGGCCCCCAGCTGGGCTGCTGTGCCTACTGTTTTCTACTGATGACATCATGATTACAGAGTGACTTTCCGAAATGATGCTTTCAGTGTGCCCATTGCTCCAGCTGGAGGGGAAACGGGAGAGGTAAAGAGACATATACATATGCATTTTTTAATGATACGCAAAAATGGAAAGGAAAGGAAGTGATCTGGCAACTATTTCAACTTACTGGTGTATCAGCAGTTGACGACAACATTACTCCTCTCAGAATAGAATTATTATTACTTGCTATAGAGGGGCTCTTCATTTTGTTTGACTTTGTAAGGATACAGTTTATGCACCTGTTCACCCATTCAACACACATGTATCAAATGTCAGTATGTACTAAGTACTCTTACAATCTCTCTGTTCTCCAGTGGCTTATGTCAAGGAAACACTTGGCCTATGAGCTACATTTGGCAGTCCCATGTTGTCCCTGGTAGCGTGCACTCACACGGGGATCCCCGAGGCATGTGAGTTCAGCTATCAAACAAGTTCTCGTGTTCATTTCCAAGGGCAATCCGATCATTGGAAGGAGTCGACTTCTAAATGTTCTATAGCATCTAGGACAGACTTTTTCCACTGTAGCAATTCAGTGAGTAGTCAGGCATGAGTAAAGACAATCTCTAAAATGGGGAACAACAATCCTGGGAGTGGGTATTATTTTCACCTTCAGTAATGAAAAAATGGAGGCTCAAATTTAAACGGCCATTAAATGGCAGAGCCAGTTGATGTCCAAAGTCTGTTTTTGTCCCGAGTCATACATGTTGTTATATGTCCTTGCCTCATAAGCGTCTCCTGTTCCTTTCTTAGGCAGTGAAAGAAAAAGACAATGTCTAGAAATTCTCTCTTGGAGTAGTGCCCTGCAATTGTTTTTATTCTCATACCTGTGGCTAGGAGTCTGGGTGACAGTAGTGGAGTGGTGGGCTGTTGAGGTATAGTGACTGGTGGAAAAAGATGTCTCCGCTTCTCTCTCAACAATATGCTCACTAGAGATGACATTTTTAGATACGTATTGCTGGATAAACAAAGAGACACAACTTGAAGATTCATATTAATCAAAACAGTAACATCATCATCATCACACACAAATTCTATTCTCGTACATATACTTCATAACACATTCCATTTCTCCAACAGTCAGATGGCAAATCCTACCCTGGCTCTATGGCTTTTAAATTCAGTAAATGAAATTAATGAATTATCCTTTGGATGCGCATGCAGTGTGGGTTCTGCAGTCTTAACTGCATATTATCAGAAACAGACCTAGTTCTTCTATCTTACTTCCAACTGGTAACGTTAGTGGAATTCAAGACAAATCTCTGCCCATATTCATTTTTTGCCATAGTTGTTGTAGGTGAAGAAGATTAACAGACAGCTGAATGAAACAAAAGCATAGAGATGATTTGTCTTCTTTCAAATTTCAAGTCAGGAGACGGATTTTTTTTTTTTTTTAACAATCTCTATATTTTGGATCTACTTTTCTTTTTCAGTTTCCAAGGGCCCATGTTGCCCTAACGATAGCAGTGAAATGTTCAATTTGTTGTCAGTGGTAAGACTAACAAGGCCACTGAGAGGTGTGAAGGACTTACAGAAGCCGTCAAGGTCACACATCTTGACAAAGTACACAATATACAGAGGGCCTATATATAGTGCAAGTAGATTCTACTTATTTTCATCACCAAATCACATGAGCTATTCCTGCCTTCAATCAGTGAAAGAGGCGCATTTCAAAGTTGTGTTTGAAATGCTGTTAGTTTTACTCCAAATTAAATTGAGTAATGGAAAAAGGCATGGAAAGGAATACTCTCAGATGAAATGGGCACTTTATATAAGCAATGGGCTGTGGGCCTTAAAAGAACCTGATGTATTTATGGAAACCCCCAAAATATACAACTTGAATTATGCTTGAAACTCTAGTTGGTTCTCTTAGTGGAAAGGCTAGTCCATGTGGCTCTTTCTGGGACGTGCAGTTAGCTTGCTTTAAGGAAAAGATGGTGATGTCATGATTCATGAGCTCTTTCTAGTCTGTGTACCATCTCACTCTTGGTCCTTGAAAGGCAATGTAAGCTTGGTGAATCTAATGAAAATAATATCTAACAATTATTGACCACACACTGAATGTCACCGGGCTAAGGGTTTTATATGGATTGTCTTGTTAAATGCTCATAGAATTTGTTGAAGTAGGTATTATTTTTAGGCCTGTTGTCATAATGAAGAAATAGGATGTAGACAGATTAAATAAAGCCCAAAGTAACACAGCCTGAGAGATAATTGGAATGCAAGCAGCCATTCTGCTTCCTATATATTATAACAGACATAGTGACAGATTGTAGGTGTGTCTGTATGGAGTGAATGCATTTGTCAACTGTGTAGAACATTCTAATGAACACTGGTAGAGGGAGGGAGGCAGCAAAATAAGCTAATATATTAGCACCTTATTCTGTCTCTGGAAGGTCTTTGCTACAAGATTTGCTGGCGGCTGAGTAACCACCAACTCTGAACTTGGGTGTAGGATATATTTGCTCCACACAAAATACACATTTTCCTACAGGATAGAAAAAAATGGTACTACAATGTAACCTTCAAGCTTTGCCTATAAAAAGCCAAACATCCAAGGGAAATGCAGAAAACAGGAAAAATTATGGTGGAATAGGAAGAGCAATACTCCAAATGCCAGGAAAGCTGAGTTCAGCTTTGGCCCTTGTCTGTAAAAAGGGGAGACCTGAAAGATCACATCTCAAGACTCTTCAGAATGTAATATTCTATGACCTAGTTATATTTAAAAGCCGAGTGCTTGGTAAATTCTAAACAGAATATTTGAGTGATTAAAGATATATTTAATCTGGAGGGTTTGACACCATGTAGAAGGAGTCAGGGGATAAGGAAGCACTATGTTCTCCCAGTTTTGCTACTGAAAAGGGAGTTTGATAAGTCATTTGGCCCTTGCATGCCCTAACTTCTTCCTTTGTACATCAGGATCAGTAAATCAACAGGCCCTGGGAGATGCCTCTAATAAAAATCACTCTAAAGCCCTTAGCTCAGTTCTCAGTACTAATCAGTTAGAGACTGGAGGAGCCTTCGTTTCCAAATTATTAAGAAAAAAAAAATTCCTTCTGATTCTTGTATCATTAATTTTATTATTTTTCTGTGTTTTTCTTTTCTTTCTTCCAGTTAGGCCCTCCCTGTAGAACAAAACCAATATTATTATTCCAACCCCTTAATGAACACTTTACGAGAGGAAATGTGCTGGCCTTACAGTAACCAAATCCACTTTAAAAAAATGTTCCCATTATTTTGTCCTGGCGAAACCCCGGATTCCTGGAAGCCGTGGTGATTAATGGCAGTAGCTAAGAGCCTAAGAGCTTTAGAAAATAAACGTCAAGGTGCCTGAACAGAGGAGAGATGCTGAGCTTTTCCACTGGCCAGACTCAACATACATTCACCAGCTGGACGTTCTCGGGGGGCGGGTTGGGGTGGTGAGGCCCGTTGGCTATGTTCACCATGTTGTTGCGTTCAGACCGCAGACTCTGCCGAAGCCGGTCATGAAGCTTTTTCCGTTGTTTCCTGGATATGAAAAGGGGAGCATTTATTTTTTTCTATCATTTACATTTCTTGGTACACTCAACTCTTGATTCTACCAACACATTAGTCAGGTAGGAGATTGGTGGAGGATATGCCACTCCGTCTCGGATTCTGCCTACAGACAGAAGTGGAACCACACAATCTTAGTGAATACACTTAAGGAGCTTGCGGCGGGGGGGATTCTTACGGAAATCTAACTGGACTGCTGAGAGATAAGAAAAAAAAAAGGAGAAGACAAGATCAATCAAGTTGATACTTGGCTCAAACCCCAACTTTCGCAGTCAATCCATCTTTGCCTGAGTCTTACAGATGGTCATTTGTCTTGGGTACCAATTTGCGCCATGCAATTGATAAGGCTGATTTCATTCATAATTTCGCCTGTGTGTCTCTTAAGAAGATGCAGTTAATTCTGAATCTGTACCTTCTACATGATGGGTGTGCAGGTATGGCATTGTATGTGAGTGCAGCTAGGTACATATTTTGCCCATAGATTTAGCACAATTAGAACATGATCTTATTCTTAGTAAAAATTTTTTTTAGAACTAGGAAATGGATATTGAAATACTGAGATTGAATCTAATAAGACTCATAAGGTAGATTTCAGTAAGGCTTGTCTCTATCACTTACTCAATTCTGGCAACCCATGAAATCCTGGGGTATTAAGAAAATGCCATCCATGCCCTTAATTTAATGTCTAAAAGCATATTGTCTTTGTTCCTCAATGCAACGTTCAGGTCATGATAATATCCCCATGACTGGTTTTGGCAAGAGAGTTTATGTGATGAAGCAAAAAATGAAACAAAACTGTTAACGTTACTTCCTACTTGAAGCAGAAGTTCTATGTAAGAGAGAAAAGTGAAGGGAAATCAGGTCACACAGTAACTTGTTTGTTAATATGGACCGAGCTTAACAGAACAGACATAGTGAACACAAATCTGCTTTAATGTTTTCTCTTCTTCTTTCCAAAGCAAGATTTGCTTGATTTTCCTCCCATGAGATTCTTTTTGTACATCCCACACTTTGAGAGCATTTGAGCTGGTAAGCTCATTAGACGGAATGGGAAAATAATCGCAATAATGTTTTAAAAAACTTCATTCCCAACATCACCAAGTGTCTCCTTTATCTCCTAAGTCTGAGTGCAAAGTGGGATGTGTCCTCAGCGGTGACATGACAGGTGCACCCTGGGTGCTAATCCCTGTCCTCTCAGGATCATCCACACGAACCTGCGTAGGCCCCACAAGCCCATCCGTCCAACCCTTTCCCAAGTCAGGGGCCACGGTCAATGACCAGAAGTCTTCTGAACATTTTCACACAAATAGGCA
Organism: Callorhinus ursinus; assembly: GCF_003265705.2. NCBI lineage: Eukaryota > Metazoa > Chordata > Mammalia > Carnivora > Otariidae > Callorhinus > Callorhinus ursinus. The sequence goes on along the minus strand of NW_027397079.1, from coordinate 30,342,216 downwards.
AAGCGTTCTAGTTATGTGATTAGAAAAAGTCTTCGAAATAGATTACTCAGAGAAAAAAATGAGAAGAAACACCCCCCACCTCCCCACTCCCCCTTTTCAAGCCTAGGCTGTGGAAAATGCTTTCTGCAAAGCCCTGGGCCAGCTGAGCTGTCTTCTCTGCGCTAAGGAACGAGAGGCATGGAGGAGGAAGGTTTACTTGGTTTTGCAGTAGGCCACCACACACATGATGCCGACCACAAGCAGGGCGATGCAGATGCCGGTGATGGTCAGCACTCTCTTCTGGTACAGCTCCTCCGCTTCTGGAAAGGGATGAGAGCAGACGTCACCAAAGCCCCCTTATACTCACCAGGACTTAACAACTGAACAGTTGGCATGCGGCATGGCATTGTCCATGTTCACGAGAAAGTAAATACATGACAATTCATTACTTTTGCAGACATACTTAAGGTACGGCATACTCTGCATTACACTTTGAGCATAAACAGCAAAGCCAGATGGGGCCATTTGCAATAAAAAAATTATACTATTAAATTGGTCTACTGATAAGCAACAGATATATATATATATATATAAAACTGGCAAATCATAAACATCAATTATAAAATAATAATTTTGTTAAAACTGTAGTTTTTAATGAAGAAAAGAAATCTCTTGTAAAGGCAACGGGAATCAATGCCAATAAAAGGAGCTGGAATTGGAACCACTGGGGCCGTCCTCGGCCTCCTCTTCCCCTCCTTCCCCCCTCCCCAACCCCTTTTTGTTTCCCAGATATTTTATATTCCAGTGGTCTTTACAAGGAGCCATTTCTAACTTAAAAAAATAAACTCAAAGACATTTGCAAACATGAGCTTGACTTGTAGTTAGCAACAAAACTGAGGCAGGATCCCTATGATTTAACAGTAAAATGTGAACATAAGCAACACAGTGGGGGTAGCAGGGCACTGTATCAGAGAAAATCCAATATGGTGGGTAGGAGAGTCTGGGGCCAAGATGAACCTTTGTCCTCTGAGGGACAATTACTATCATTTCACTGACTGTACTTAGAAACCGAATTGATATGTATAAAGAAACCACGAGCACACGGGATATGTGACTTGGACAAGATTGTCCATCCCTGTAGTGATCAGCTTGGCAAATTAGCGCAAGGAGGTCGCATAACGGAGGGTGATGCTTAGAACTTTGCGTCAATAGTACCACTGTACCTTAAATGCAGCCAGTCTCTTATTCAAGGAAGTCTTTCTACTTGCAAATCAGTTTTGGGGAGGGATCACTTGATTATACTTTGGTAGGTCAGGTTCTTCAAGAGATTGGCAGATTTAATGGCAAACCTGATCCCTTAGGAACTGAGCTTCCAACCAGTCTAATTACATTTATTGGAAGACATTCACAAGTTCACTGAAGAAGAGAACTCAGACCGGGTGCATCAGAAGCATTGTAAGCCGAACTTGCCAAATTGATTAATAAGCTGGTCAAAAACTGGGGAATATTACACAAATGAAGGTCTCTTATCTGGACATCAATATGGGGCCATAGGGAACATTTCCAATTTTCTTTACTGAGAGAGGGCAAGTCGCAGGAAGTTTTCTTGAAATGAAAAAGTGCATTTTAATTTCTGTGATACAGTAGACCTTATCATTAAACAAAACATTTCCTACAAGCCAAGCCCATGGTAATCAAATTCCAGTTAACAGGTCAGGAACATTGTCAAATCAAATTAATATAGCACTGATTATTAACAGGAGGAGAAGGAGAATAGAAGTCTGGGTAAAAGACTAGAAGGCCGCAGAAATTATACAAAAACAAACCCAAAGGGTCGGAAGTGGGAGGGAAAAAAACAAACCCAGAGGACAGACAGACTGACAGAATGACGGAGAGAGGGAGGAAGTCAGGTAGGAGGGAAAAACAAGATTAAAAGTGAAGGAGCCATCTGAAGTCCCTGGCACAGCATGCCTGATACTAAGGGAGGAAAAAATAAACAAACAAAAGAAAAGCAGAGGGAGGAAATGCTGGGTGGGAAGAGAGGGTGGATGCAAAGTTGGAAGGGTTATTCCATACAGCATAACTCCTACCCTAGGCTGGTGGTCACGTGGAAGCCACAATTAGGAAGCAAAGCAGCTGGTGCATTGCAGTAGAGTGGGGTCGGGTCACATGTTTTCGTGCCGCAAAAGTCAGCTGAGGATGTGGAATGTGAATGCTTCTATGTTAATTGCTGTGTCCGCTGCCTCCCCTCCCCCAGAGCCCCAGGACGGGGAATTGCATTTGACGAGGTGGTAATCTGTGAGCGGGTGCTACAGGAGCCTCCTCCTGGACTTGGCATGCGGATCAGTTTTTAGCAAAATGTCTAAGAAGGAGAGGCGGCGCCCCACTGGTCCCTCCCCGTGGGGCCCGGGACGCAGGGCTCCTCCGGGTGTGACTGGTTGGTTTAGAAAGAGCCGCTACAAGTATCACTGCCACGAGAAATGGAACCCCTCTTGTCTTCTTTGGAAAGGGGGAGGGCTTGGTAGTGCTGGAATCTTAACACGCTGTCTTTAGAAAGAGCTGGGAAGTTACTTCTGACAACTACGAAAATGGGTTGCATCTAAGGACGGAGGGGGGAAAGGGCGTCCCGAGTCCTCCCGGGGATTCCATGGACAAGTTTTTTTGGTGGTTGCTAAGCATAAAAGAATAGATTGACCTCAGGTTGTCAGCAAATGTGGCACGCTGACTCACTGTTCTGCCTATATTACGGGGGAACACACACATTTTTCCAGTGAAATTGGTCATGGAAATAAAAAGGCAAGCTCAGTAGAGGCCAAAGGGTAAAGCAAACGTGCTAAAATGAACCAATGAGAGACAAGGCCCACAGAATACAGACGGAGGATTAAGATTCTGTATTCACAACGGCATTCACCAAATACATTAAATGTTTCTCATCTTAGTTTCTATTTCCTTTCCTAGATCAGGGGACCTCCCCTCCCCCACATCATGAATGTGTTAAAAGAGAAGCACTTGATGAACAATCATATAAACAATGGGTTTTCACCCCCTGTTCCCCTCATTTTTTTTTCCCCCTAGTGTGAGAGGGTCAATAGGGCAAGAGCAAATTAGAGGCAGTGCTGGGAAAAAAAAAAAAAAAAAAAGAATCTGTCAGTCCAGTTGGCGGATCTGCCTTAATGAATGGAAATCTTCCGAGTCCTTACTCTATGGTTTGGTGGGACGCATTGAAGTCAATCAGATCAAACATGTTTTCCAGTCTGATCTGGTCAGGCTGAGAGACAGAAGCCTTGTCTTTCTCAATGTTAATTGACCTTTAAGATCTGATTTTCCTTAAAGACGAGCGTTCTGGCTCAGTACACCGGCTGTCCTGGGACTGTGGAGTCTCTGGACCGTTTGCCTTTAAGGGGTACGCAGATACCAGCATGATGTATCTTTACTGACCCTTCAGATCGTACTGAGGGAGAAGACCTATATCTGAACTATACATTGCCCTACCTCATTGTCTGGGAAGAGAAATATTAAATTCTAGTTAGACCCTAAAGTGATAAAATGGGACAAAGATGTATTAAGGAAAAGGAGGAGGTGATGGTAGATTTTTTTCCTCCCTGCAGAGAAAGGCTGGTAAGCCTTTTCAGTAGTGGGACAATTTTTATTCTGAGGGAGGTAACCTAAATAGATCCCTCTCCTCATGTAAATAACCCACCACCTGAGTGGCGCTCGTGGGAACTCTCGTGCTTCTCACTCTTGGGAGATGTTCTCTGATGTGCACAGGGTCACTCACACGTAAGTGGGGGTTTCCTCATCAAATGAATAGCTTCTCTTCAAAGTTTTTTGAGGGGGAGATGGGCAATCGATTGAGTTTCTATCCCTGTCACGGACAGAACTTGCAACAGCCTTATTTTCCACGAATTATGGAAAGTAGATTAGGTAGGGACTGTGATGTTACCATCCAAAAGAGAGTAGCAGCTATGCTACAGGGCGCCCTCACTGCATGATGTCACCGACACCAGCTGGATGGAGATCAGCTATTCTGTTAATCAGCTGGATGGAGATCAGCTATTCTGTTAATCAGGACTTTGCTTTGTTGACCCACAGCCGCGTTCCAGCACTGCAGGCGGTGCTCAGGGAGCCCAGGCACCTGCATTGTGGAGCCTCTGGGATGACCGAATGGCTTCCCTCTCCTCCCAAAACTGGCCCTGGCTCCCAATGATTTAGGACAAAGGCCTTCAAAGGGAGTATGCCCCAAATTCATATGCTCATAAGAGATATTATCCTATGTTTACAGTGTGAACATTTCTATTTGATTACTTATCTGGATGATCTAAGTGACTCAAGGTTAATTCCATTAGTGCTAGAATTTCCACCTAAAATAGCACTGGGCGTATTTCTTTCTGTTTTCTATTTCCTTGCTCCAAAGATAATGAAGTTGACTAGAGGAGCGCTTGAATATCCCCAGAAAAATCACAGTCGGCACATACAATATTGTGTGGCATTGTAAGGCCTTTCCATGTTACTATATCAAGTAGGTGATTTTTTACATTGTATGTCACATTCTCATCAGCCTAAGATGTGGGGTGTTTTTAAGCTGATGCACTTAGAGCTTCTTTTGTTCTCTCAGGCCTGGCTTGGTTCCTCCCAGAGCCTTATGCACCTCTCCAACTTACCCCGCTCTGAAATAACAGCATGGTCAGATCCAGTCAGAGGATTAAGGAACGTGGGATGTATGTGACTTTGCAGCAGGCTGAGGTGATTTTTAAACTCTAAGTGAAGTATGGAAATCTAGAAACTGCTGCACTCAGGGACATTTCAGTAAACGAATCATAGATTGGAAGCAGAGAAACCATTGTTATAGCTGTATGATCCCTTCTGAAGGAAAAGGAAATTAGTTAGGAACTGGAAGGTAAGAGTAGGAAGGGAAAAGATTTCAGCTCATAGGTTCTAAATTCTGCAGGCTAAAAGGAATGATGATTGGTCCATACCCATAAATTCAATCCCAAGATGCTCTGCCAATGCAGAAAGTTGACAAAAAAAAGAAAGAAAGGGAAAAAAGTTTCAGAAAAGAGCAATACACTGCACTCCAAAACACATTACACATGACTATTAACAGCTCTCCGTGCGTGCACATTGAACAGGACAAATGGCGGGTGGTTAAGGAAGCAGTGCTCAGGTATGCCTCCGCTAGTCCCACAGGGAACTTCTCTTTTTTAAGAGGTGTGCAAATAACCAGCACACCCTGTCTTTATTAACCCTTAAAAGACCTTACTGAGGGAGAAGTTGTACTGCTGAACTATACTCTATGCTACTTCATCATCTAGGAACAGAGATACCGTATTTACAATAATAATAAAAAAAAAGGCATTCGGTATTATCTCATTCCTCTCTTGAAAGGGCAGAAGCAAAGTCCCAGGGAGGTCGGGATTTTGTTTTTAACCCAAAGGCACACAGTGGCAGAGCCAGGAGTAGAAGCCAAGAGTATAGCAATTTGGCCTGAAATTTTTATTGCATTGGATTTACATTTTTTGTAGCCTGTGGATAGTCATGCTCTAACATTTCTTGTTGTTTGGTTATTTTTTAAAACAAAAACCTATCTCCTTTTCTGCTCCTAACCTTCCACTCTCTCCACCACTTACATAATGTTTCATTCACAGAAAGCAATAAATGCTTCTGCTCAAAAAGCCAGAGAGGGAATTGGGGTACAGAGCCTGCTTCTAGAGTTTTTTCAAATAGCTCCTGTGTGGCATCGGACACATCTCAATGCCTCACTTTTCCAAACAGTTAAAAAAAAAGGGGGGGGGCTGCTGGTCCTCAGTTAATGTCAATGTATGACTCCCTCAAATAACAGTCAATTCGATGGGCACTCCACAGTGCCAAGCTCCGCCACCCACATGAGAGCACAGGGCTCAGAGGCGCTGCAGGGCTGCCCGGGCAGGGGGCTCAAAGATGTGAGCTCATCACAGCCCACGGTCCTGGCAGATGCGTCCATGGAGGCTCCAGAATGACAGGACTAGCAGAACTTGCACAGGCTCCAGTGAAGAAATGGGGAACATGGGCCAATTAAAAATAAAACCCCAAAACCTCCAGAAATGACACTTTCCATTCTCGAAGCAAAAAACTTGTGAATCGAATTTCATTGGGTGGGACACTTTTGGATTCCTTACTTGCCCGTGTGTGGTGGAGAGGCCTGTGGGAAGGAAGGGTGGAATGAAAACGGAGATTCAGGGGTCTACAGTTCTTCCCTTGATCCCTGACTGCAGAGATACCAGGGCGGTCCAAAAATAGGACACAGCACCTCTTGAGTTTGAAAACATGCAGTTGAGGGGTAGTTCTCCTACAAAAACATCAGTTTGGGCATGGACAAAGCGCCTCAAGTAGACAGCAGAAAATCAGATGCTAAGTGTGCTGGCTGGCTTGTCCCGGTTCCAGGTCCCGTCTCTGCCATTGACCTGTTCAGTGACTTTGGACCAGTTAATTTCTCACGGACAAAATGCTTAGGATCCTAACACATGCGTTACAGGGAGACCCTGTGCAATAAAGGAGCCATGAACTATGGCAGCCAACAGCAAAAGGGTTAAGAGCTCGGAGAGCAGACCTATCTGGAGATCTATCTCGGGCCACTTAATTCCATGTAGGTTTACTTTTAACTAACTCATGGCCAGGAAAACTCGGAAAGCTCCTGGGGTGTACCCAAGAATTTAGACTTTAAACACTTTCCACCTCTTAAGGAAATGAAACTTCCAGATTAAAAAAGAAATCAAAGAGTACATCGAGTAACAATAATAATGAGAAGCATGATGTATAATAGTTCAGTTTGCCCTGGGTCAAGGGTACTCAGGCAAATAACCTAAACTTTCCATAAATCAAAAGCCAGGGGATTTAGGATTAAATCGGTTGCACAATGCTCACAGCAAAATCACAATTTATTCAAATCCAAGTGAACTTCACTTGTGTCTGTGCAACACTCAATTTGACAATTTGCTCCCTTTATATAAACTTTGGAACGTCAAGTACAAGAATTCATTTTCCAAGGAAGTGATAATAAATTTCCTTACACATTTCCTTGAAGATGTGACTCAGTTTTTCTCCCTAGAATCCCTTTCATCTTATTATGCCTTTTCCTCCTACCGGTCAGTAATAATTTAAGGGTTAAAATCAAGAGATTATCTACAGAAACTCTTTCCAGAGAATCATTATTCCATGCCTACATGAACACTGCTAATGATCTATATTAGTTGCGTAGAAAGCTTGGTTAAGTCTTCAATAAAATTAGTAGCATGCCCATGCATACATATTACTGCATTTACAGTTTTATAGGTAAGTCTGTGAGCCTAACTATAATTTCATTTCATGGGAAGTCATTCATATCAGGCAGCTCCAATTTCAAATAATTCAAAGGGAAATTGGTACTTAAAATTGGAATCTCTTCTGGCCATAAGCCCTAACAAGGAAACAAGCAGAGGAAACATGCATCAGTCATTCTCAACCTGGAGCAAAGACTGCTCTAATTTATTTTTACTATTGGTGGCTACATTTCTTTCACTGTGAGTCAAGAAAAGCAGAATACACAAATAATTTTCATTTTATGAAAAGGTTATGACTTTCTATCTGTTCTATTTAATCTAATGTTGGCTTAGGCTCGTTATGTATCATACGCTTCCTATTGAACTTCTGTTCTAGCCACTACATTTTTCAAATTAAATTAATAATTCAAAAACACAAAGGTTACTGTAAACAATTTAGTTTCCTTTTCTACATGTGATTTCCTCCTGTGCAGTAAGCAATATAAAAAATTAATTTAAACCTGAGAGTCTTCAGAAACTATTAAATATTGACTCACTAATCCTTCGCTTTAGGATTTTATAATTGTTTGAAGAAAATTGATTAACCTGTAGGTTAATTTAAATTTTCAATCGCATCAGAGAAAAGAAAAATAAGACAACTTTCTTTTACCAAAATTTATCTGTACATGCATTTTGTAGTTTCTGTTAAAACTTGAAGACATTCAGGATTTTACTCTTTAATAGCTTGGGCCTCCTTATGCAAATAATATCACAGACATATGTAGAGTCCTGACTCACTGCAGCCCTGAGACTTCTCAGGGAGGTCTGTCAATGCCAGTGCTAAATGGGACCAAATTAGTGTCTGACTTTTAGTTTTTGACTTACCTTTACAAATGTAGGTACTTTTTTTTTTCACATATACAAATCCGTATTGCCACTGAGCCTTTTGAAATGTAATAGGAGACTTTCTCTTCGCCCCCAAGTTTCCATGTGCACATGAGCTCACTCACCAACACACACACAATAAAGTCTCACTAACACTCAGCTGGGCTTTATGACAATTTGTCATGGATTGTGCCTTTATTCTACTGTCAGCAAGATACACATGTTGGATAAATAATTGAATAGCATCAGTGGTTTTTTAAAGCATTTAGAAATCAACACAAGTAATTTATGCACTAGGAACGTCTGATTCAAGACTACGTTTAAGGATATCTATTGGGTTTACTCATTCTAAGAATATGCTTAAAAGTTCTAAAATTGTGGTCTTTAAGAATATTCTATAAGTTGGGCTATTTGATAACTACTTCCTATTATATATTAGTTTCTATATGACATACTTGTTCCATATTGCCTCTAATCATTGAAGCTGTGAGTGCTTTTTTCCTGTCCATCAAATCTACAAATCAGGTATGAATTGTCTGTATAGTTCCCCCCACCACAAACATACCCCACAATGATGAATACAGTCCTTTAAAGTAGGAATTCTGTGTCAAGATAGGTCAAATTTGAAGCTGACTAACCTTGACAACATTTTCCTAGAAAGTATTCCAAATACGTTTAATTTCAAAGCAAATGGCTGCCTTCAAGAAAGCCCTATAAAATATACATTTGTTCTTTTCTTTCATACTTTAAATCTGTTTTTATAAATCAATAAATGACCACAGGATACTCTGATCAGAAAAACTGCATCAAATCCTAATAACGTAAGTTATGCATTAATAAGCATTTTAAGAATTGTACATTCTTTTAGAATGTCATTCTTCAATTGAAAATGTAGTTTGGTAAGTTGAAAAAATGTTTCTTTCCGAACCTGGGGAATAGTTTTTCCTTGAAAATTTATGTATGTGTTTCAGATGGTATGAACACAATTAAGTTTTAATCATTACCACCGTGGCGACATTTTTTATTCCTCGCGCAGACGACATTGCTACTTGAACATAAAGTTCTTAAAGCAGCAAAATTTATTTTCCTGCCTTCTCTATAGGGATTTGCAGGAATGAACACTGAGAACTTAAGACATAGAGGTCAGAAAATTAACTCTGGGCAAGACAACTTTGGAAAGCAGTTTCTGAATGGCAGCTCTTGTGTTTCCAGATCTGAGGCGGCATCGATGCCGGGCCATTTACAGCTTCTGTTCATAACTGTGCTTCCTATCAATCTTTGTTACATCAGGGTAAATAGGAATGCTGCTGTCCTGGATGTCTTCCAAAAGTGCCATCGAAAGCTTACTGAAAAATTTATTTAAGGAATCACACTCTGATTAAATACACAAAAGCTATTTTGAAATGGTATCTTAGGAAAAAGAAAATGGTCTAAAATAGAAGTTGAAGACATTTTCTCTGGTTACCACTGTCAGCTCTAAACTGCACCATTATTTGGGGGAAATAGCTTCATTTCTTTAAATGCTTTTCTCTAGACAGGGTCCTAACATTGCTTCCAGTGCACAAAGAAACTCTACATAACACCAAAAATTTAAGTATAATATAAACGTTCAGAATTTTCACGAAATTCTAAAATATAATGCTATCATATTTATAAAGGCATATGATTTGCTAAATCTGTGGTATTTGAATACAAACCGATTTCTAAAAGGAATGGCTTAACTATACTGAGTAAAATTCTATCACTTCTATTTTTACTTTGCATCTTATCTACCTTTAAAAAGATTAATCTATGGCTATGGGGAGAAAAATTCTGTCCACTAAATGTATATTATTTAAAGACTTGTGGATAAAGGGAAGACTGTGTTTGAAAATTTAGCAAATGCCAATTTACTAATTTTTTCCAACAGAAAATGGCCTATGACATCTATGTAAATACACAAAAAGCACCACCTCTCTAAATAAACGAATAAATGAGTATTATGCATGTGATCTCCCCGTAATGCATATGAAATTAATTTTTCCATGAAATTTATTCTTCCATGAGTGTTAACAGGAGGAACAGAATCTTATTCTTTGCATGCATGCAAGTAAAGGTAAATCTGATTCTTTTAGGGTCCCCAAGTGACTGGCTCACATCACCGTTTCTTGTGTTACGTGCATTTACACCGATAAGCTATGTGAAATATTTTTCAGGCTGAGCAACTGACAATCCAAATTAGGGGCCGATAAATCCAGCCCACTGCCTGCTTTTGTAAATACAATTTTATTATTTTTTTTATTATGTTCAGTTAGCCACTGTTTTTGATATAGTGTTCAATGATTCATTAGTTGCGTAAATAAACTTTTAATAGTGCACATCTATGCTCATCAGTTCATGCGTTGTCTATGGCGGCTTTTGAGTTGGCAGAATTAGTGCTTTGTGCCGGTGATGTTATCACCTGCAAACCCTGAAGGCTTTACTATCTGATCTTTCACAGGAAAAAAAAAAATCTGTCGACCTCTGATCTCAGTCGATAACTATATGGAATCCACCTTAAACATAATGCTTTGAAAGCTCCAGAATTAAAAGCAATAGCCCAGTTTGTAACAGCAGGACAAATTATATAATTTAGTTATCCATGCAAATTATATACGTATGAACTGGGTCGCTTAGGAATGATGTTCAAAACTTCACAAAGTCACAGAGATCCATCAAAATTTCCCAGTTCTGCATTTAAAAGTATCTATCTAGAGGTAAACTACTATATTTCAAAGTAAGTAATAAATATCTTAAAAAAACCTATTTGTCCCTAAAATTATCATTGAAACTAGCATAAAGGAATGCTAATATAAATAAATGATTGTTTAAACTAGTCCTGAATCACTTGTTTCCTAAGCAACATAAGGAGAAGCCAGGATATCTCATTTGCTGTGAAATGTTTGTTTGTAATTTTCCTAGTCAGTGCATTTTTAAATACCTAAATGCAAACTGTTAATGAAGAGAAACATCTGAACTCTTTTGAGTATGTTTATTTGTTATAAATAACACATTCTGAGCCAAAATTAACTTACCATCATTTCAAGTGCATATTGATTACAACTTAGCAGCATCCTTTCCAGGATGTTGCCATTTTTTATAAAGAAGATGGACTGTTTAGCGGAATGATTTTATTTTATCAATAAAAGTGAGACTTTTAAATGCCTTTATTATAATTGCACTGTGTGATATTGACTATCATTTTGTATCACATTATTCAGTACCAATTTCAGAAGCATCCGGAGCCTCACACACCTATTAGTATCTCAGAGCCAACTAGTCACGAACAGAGGAAGTAATACAATCGCTTTTTGTTAATGTTCTCATGCGACAGGCAGAGGCAGTCAATGTTAGACCTGGTGAAACGCATCTAGCTCTAGGTGAGATCTGGGGGGAGATGCAGCAACAAGAAAGCGGCACCGACTGAGCATGCTCCTACTCAGGCAGAGACAGAAAGGGAGTGGACGTACTGTAGAAGCTGGCCATTACGTAGTTTTGGCAGCGATCACCAGTAAACTCATTTGGGCACCTGAGAGAAGAAACAAAAAACAATGGTAGAAAAAACAGAGAAAAAGAGAAGAGGTGAATATATGCTAGAAAGAAGCTCCTTCAGTGTCATTTGACTGAACTTGGTGAGTTCACCCTCAGGAACTGAGTCTTTGTCCTAACCATGGTTTCCAGACTCTGGCATTTCCCCCAAAGGATTCAAAATTTGGACAAAGTGTGGTCCTAGCATCTACATGACGGAAAGATGGCAGCATCTTAATGGGCAGCTTTCTTCCAAAGGGACTCACCTACAATGAAGTCGGAGGTATTCTTCGAGTCTGTTTTCCATTTGAGAGCTTTGGTCAAAGGTGTTAGAAGGAAATTTTTTTTTTTTTTTTTTTTTTGGTTGGCCTGCTTGCCATGGTTGCCAGCCTCACTGGCCATCTCGGCCGGCCCTTCTCATTTACCGCGATGATCTTTGGGGCCCAGGCTGGCAGACAGTGAAACAAGCTCACACTGAATGAGTTTACACCCCGAGTGCTTAAACCATTGTTAGGACAAAAGGAATCAGTTACAACTGAACTGTAAAAGCACCAAGTGGTAGTAATTGTTGCTGTAGTTTGGGGGAGAAAGCAAATTTCAGATTATTTTAACATACTTTCTTGGTTTTGGACTTTCATGGGCACATTCTCAGTACATCTTGCTCCAGTGAATCCAGGTTGGCACCTAGAGGGCAAAAATGTGATAAGCAATAGAACACTATAGACACTGAATTTTCAGACTGGCAATTTTCCTCCTATGGAATATGGAGATTCCTACAATGACCTGGTGACTGAACAACATAAAGAAAAGGAAAAGAACACATTTAGAAAACCGAGTTCCACGACAACTGCGGGGCATGTATTTTTGTTGTGGTTTGCTTCAGTCTTCCTAAGAACAGTTGACTTAAATTTAACTCAAGGGAGGCTGAAAAGTTGAATAGGGCTGGCAAGGCCTGGGCCACTAAGTCACCTTCCCTTATTTGCCGCTGGGCACTGACTCCGACCTTGTTAAAACGCTGGTTTTGATAAGGACTTAACACGGTTCCATCCATGATCTTTTATTATTTAAATGAACCTGAGCCTTTCCGTCCTCAATACGCTCAATTCTGTACATTCATAGCTACTTTTATGTTAGTTCAATCATCGAACTACCATAGAAGTCAAGCGCTTACATACTCTAGCAATTACTGACAAGAACAACTATATTCCCAATTTTTTTAAAGGTATTACAGATTAGGTCTCATTTTTAATACTGCACGACAGAAAAAAAGCAGATTATTTATTAGCACACATTTCACTTCACCCATGGATCCCAAATCAAAGGCAGATACGTTTTTAAAAATTTAAAGGGCTACTCTTCTATAGTTGTACTTAATAGATGTCATTTTGCATCTAAGGTAAAACTATCTTTCAATGGTATAAACTTTTCATTTTACTCACATACGTTCACCCATATCGTTCATAAGGTCATGCAATGGGGATGCGCCTAACTTTGGAAGTCCTTTCTAACTGCTCTTTTTGTTGCTGTTATACCAGTAACAAAAGCGTTTCATATTGGATTCATTGTACCCAATAACATACTCTACGAAAGAGGGCCATCAAAAGGTTCTAGGAAGGAAATAAACTTATAGATGCTCAACACCCGTAGCCGTGATTACTATTAATAGTTTAGCTATACCATAATGATCATGCAAAATACCTAATAAAATGTAGCAGTGACATCACATACCTCGTGATTTATACATGACCCTGTCTTCTCAGAGTAAATAAGAATAAACACTATTTTTTTGGCATCAAAGAAATGTGAATACAACTATTCATTTTTACAAATGTAAGGGTGATATTTTTCTCATTCCCCTTAAAACCATATTCAATGCCAAAAAAGTATTACCAAGTGATTTGGTATATCTAATTTTCCTATTTCATGAAGAATGGCATGTAAGATAAAATACTAGCACTTCTTGAGTTTTAGTCCCGTGAGTTCTTGTGCAAACATAAAGTGTAATTATGATCATTAGCATATTATCAATAAACTTAACAACAAGCATCTTGTATTGGTATAGCTCTTTTCAACGCTTCAAAACACTTTTATATAATTCAACTGGTTATTTTTGGTTAGAATATGTTTGCAGCAGTGAATAGAGGAAGATCTACCCAGAGAAATCCATAAATAAGAATGGTAGTCTGTGAGGTTGGGCCATTTTTCATAAAGATGTCATTACACATGCTTTAATAAGAATGTCTTCACAGATATATGAGGAAAATACATGGAAACCTGTTTTCCATAGAATTTATTTCACATAATGACTTCTGAAATACACAGGGTCTTTGTTTATTTGTTTCTGAACCAGGACTACAAATCCACATTGGCATACCCTACAATTAAGCAGGTAATCCAGAATTAAGGATATATTCTATAATGACCATTTCATCTTACCTGTTTGCATTCTTGATAAAAATTAGAATTCTCATATTGATCACACAATAATCCACTTGTTCCATGCAATGAACATGGTATAAGGCGCGCGAACACTTGTGTATGGCAGGGAGCAGGGGAGGTAGGGGAGAACCATTTGAGGTAAGAAGTGCACTGATTTAAGGATCAGGAAATTAACATATAGCTGAAGAATCATGAGTCCCTTGAGAGAAGGAATGCATTTATTAGAAAATTGTCATTTATGCATCTTGGGTGTCAATGTTGAGTGAGAAGGCACAGGACAACTGGGTGAAGTGGATCAAAACTCTTGCCCAATCAATTTTCTAATTAGTATGAACTTCTAAAATGATGTTTCCTAGGAAACTGACATTATGGCATGGTGGTTTATCTCCATCATAAGATGATATAGACTATTTGGTACAGTAACACCAGATCTGCTGAAGGTGTGCCAATCTTTTTTGGAGCTATCAGTTATATCTGAACCCAAAATACCCTTATGCTAATGTTTACCTTCACTCAGATAAATTTTCTTAGGGTAAAGCCTAAAATTATTATTCAAAGTGTGGTTCATGGACCAATAGCATCAGCATCTCCTGGGATCTTTTTTTTTTTAATTAAATGTTTTATTTATTTATTCATGAGAGTCAGAGAGAGAGAGAGAGGCAGAGGAAGAGGGAGAAGCAGGCTTCCCGCGGAGCAGGGAGCCCCATGCGGGGCTCGATCCCAGGACCCTGGGATCATGACCTGAGCCGAAGGCAGACGCCCAACCATCTGAGCCACCCAGGCGCCCCTCTCCTGGGATCTTATTTGTAGAAATGCAGAATCTTGGGCCCCCACTTCATAACTACTGAATAAGAATCTGTATTTTAACAAGATCCCTAAGAGATTTGTATGTACATTAAAGTGCAAGGTGTTGGGACGCCGACCTTGGAAAATGGAGACTAAGTCCCTCTATCCTGTCCCCACAGTTATCTTGCTGCTTGGATGTGGGCAGTCCATTTGACTTTGACTTCATCAGGCCTCAGTGATAAGATGAAGGGACTTAACTAAGTGATTTATCAAAGGCTCCTTTCACCGCAAAGGTTCTGGGAATCAATGCTCATCCTAACACATGGAGTCACTGTATGAAAACTGACTAGCATTTCTTCTGAATGTGTTACCGGTTGGGGAGGGGTCAAGGACTTTGAAAAAACATTTTTAATAGGATGGATTTTTAAGACCATCATGAAGGGAAAACGAATTGCAAATACCTATTCCTAAAGCAATTCGAGCAGGTAGCAATAGTCATTACATAACTTTTGTGAACATCTAGAGTTGTCACCAAATCAAATGGAAGGAAGCAGAGACTGAGAAAGTTTTTATGTAAGCAAACTGCAGAATGCACTGATTGTATACAGAAAGCATATGCAAATGGAAATTCATCTGATCTGTAAGCTCTGACTAACTTCTATGGAATTACTTCTGAAAGACAAGGAGACTGGCTTCTGACGTATTTCTAAATTAGCATTCTACATTAAGCATCCAATCTATCACTTTCTTTGGAGATAAGAGTATGGTAAACTTAATCTGATTTTGAACAATATGCTTTGGCAAGAGTCTGGGAAAATTCCAAGAATTTTATTTCTTAGAAAAATCTGTATGAATAATAATCAAGCCTCTATTATAGCCTCAAATGTCTCTGTCTCTGAAACCATTTGTTTCATTGATCAGAGTAGATGAAAATTAGTATTATTTTTTGTTTTAGTATTTGCTCTTAACATGATAAATAATTTTTGTTCTGCATTTGTGCTTAATGAAAGTTCACAGTTTGTCTGAACTTAAAAGTATCACCTCTTCCAACCAACCCTTCCCTGACCTCCATCTCCCCATCACTGGCTCCCACAGCCTGGCTGACGATTCTCTCTTGGGCTCTCGCACTGCACCCTGTCCCCATCTCTTTCACTGCCCTTGCCTGTCTGGGTTGGGACAGTGACCATATTTTGATCATTCTATATCTCTAATTTTAACTCAGTATCTGCCTTGTCAAAAGCTCTCACAAAATGTTTGTAAACCGAGCCTAAGAGTGTCAGAATGCAGTGTCCAATAAAGAACTGTATCAAAGAGACTTTCATATAGTCAATTATTTTGCCAAGTACAGTTCAATATTGAATGTCTGGCTTTTATTCTTATAGTTTATGACAGATGACTCTCCTCTATTGACTCCTAAATATTTTTTTTTTCCAACAGCAGCTTCCAATGCCCCCCTCACAGACTCACTCCCCTAAATAGAAATCTTTAACATTGTGTTTGGAATTTGGAAAAGACTCTATAACTCTTTAATAATAACTTATTACTTCAAAATGAAATCTTATTACTTAATGCCAGTTTACCTAGGATTCAATAAAGTAGTACTATCTAGTAAGCAAGACTTGAACATAGTATTGTTAAACAAAAACTGTTTTTAACAATAACCTTAATACTTGGTGACTATCCTGATATGCTTATGATGTAATAAATTGTACTTGCATGTATTTTGAGAATCGATTTAGTGCTTGGTAAGGTTTTGATATTCTAATTGAATACTATTTCCCCTTTATTGGTGGAGCCGCTAGACATATTCAAAGATACTTACAGACCCCCAAGAAACTTCTAGGTATTTACCATTGGCTAATTTTATAAACCATTATAAGTGGTTTTGTGGTTTTACAAATTTATGGTCAATTTTTAAACCATCCTTAGACACCCTTTATTCTTGGTTTTGTGAATTTTCATCAGGCCCTCCCTAATCAGACAGGAAAAGGGAAACAAGGTCTATATCTGATATCTCTTCCCTCCTGGTCATCACCCTACAATGAGATATTTGGAGAGTTTAAAAAAATACCTTGCCTCAAGAAGAAGAGCCCCTATTGTCTTTTCGCTCTACTTCGAAACCAGTTGTGGTATCTCCTTCATACTGTACAACCTCTGAAATAATTTCTTTGGTGTTTAATGTTTACAAATATCAACTAATGGAATGCCAACAAATACATCTTAAGGAATCTCAATGAGTTTAAGTGTTAGATGGGAAGGCTTTCTGCTCTCATTCCGCGTAAGCTAGAGTGGGCAGTGTCTACAGTAGCTCAACTAGTGCTGGTCTGTTTTTCTACAGTATCACATTGCAAGTGCTGACTTTTCTCACCCCTTCCCCTGCTCGGCATTCTGGCTAGACCTCGCCCACTCACTGCTTGAGTATCTGTGTTGTAGATTACTCTTTCCCAAATGTATTTTACTCTTAGTCTGCATTTCCCCACGATGAACCTCATTCTGTTATCTACCTTTAAGTGAAATTGCTTGAGGTTTGTATATGCTTTTCTAATTCATATTTCAGTTTTCTTTACAGCATCATCTGTAAAAGATATTTATTTCCTCCAGGGAAGGCCTTCTTCAACGTCATTAAAGAATATTAAATATAAAATGTTTCAGGAACATTTCCTTCAGATCCAACCCTGTATACCTCCCCGTTACTGTTCAGCGAGCACACATCACCACTTTTCCCTTTTTTTTATTTAATATGATCTGGGGACTTATTCTCAAGCCAGAAGATAACGGTATACATAGAGTGGCCACGCTGGATTCATGGGTAAATATTGAGGAAAAACAAAAATCAGAGTTGTCCTGGCTCTCCAGTGTTGTTTTTCAATGTCTAAGACATACAATCCCAATAATGACGGTGGCAGTGTTTATGAATTAACCCGTCCTGTTTGAACTTCGGTGCCCTTCCCAGAGCTCTGTTTGCACAGCTTGCTCTGAAATGCTCATCTGCAGACTCAAACTCTCGCCATTGTTTACTTGACATGATGTATCTTGCTAAGTTTGGGGTCAAACAATTTCATCGGCTATGGGATCAATCTACATCCAATACATCTCCGCGTCACTGTGACTCGAGGACATACCGAGTGCTACTTTGTAGTCTGGTCTTCCTCTCTGGAGGATGTCCTCCCCCTGTCAAGTCCAACAGCCTGGAGACTCAGAACTTTACAGTTCTATCTACTCTGCCAGCCTCATTTTATGATGAAGCAACTAAATATTCCCATTTTACTTAAATAATTCAATATAAACATTTCAAAATTGTGTTTTAAGTAGGTTATTTGCTTCTCAAGGCAAGAGCTTCATATACTTTTCCCCCCACCCCAGAGTCTCCACCTCTGATTAGGGTCCCCCATAAAACATTTCCTTAGCTCCCTAAATATCCATCATGGCACCTGGCACACCTACCATTTGTAATTAAATTAATTACTTGAAATATGTTTGCTACTTTCCATAGCCTACAGACTCCGTGAGGGCAGAGCCCAGCATGGCTTTTGTTCAGTACTTCAAGCTAAGCAGTAGCACAGAGCCTGCCTCTTAGAAGAAAATTAATAAATATGTGGCCACCCTAGCTGATTTTAGGAGAAAAAGGGAAGCAAACTATTAAGAACACCTAGTCAGTGCACCTGATTTTAGGCAGAACTACACCTAAATTGTTTTCTATAAGGACAAAAGGATTTCCTTCAATCTGCCTTAGTGAGTGAAAGTCAAAATGAGTTAATAACTACCTAGTAAGTGCGTAGCAGGATTCTCAATGCACAAGAAACACAGAAGAAATAGAAGATGTGGTCATCTCAAGCGCAGATCTAAGCCACCAGAGTTGCACTCACTCTCTCTCACAGATGCTTCTCCATCTGTTAAATGTTACAGCTTTTAAGAACAGAGAAGTGCCATAGGCAAGTGTCACACCCATTCAGAAGAATGAACTCTTCTAGGGCTGGAATAAGAGTTCAGTTAGCAGTCTGTTCTCACGGACTGGAGGTTCTGACCCAATATATACATATATATTCCTTTTATCCATTTCAAATTTCTCCTCTATAGCCATGACAATGAGTCCACAGGACACAACCATGAATTCCAGCCATCATCCCCTTGTTTAATTATGCTAATGCAGCTACTAAAAAGTGTTATAAATACCATCATCATTTTTATGCCAGGATTTCATAAAACTTTAACCTTAGCTAGTGTCTCTGACTTTCTCGCCCCACCTTACCTAGTCCCCAAATTTCTCTAGCCTGTACGGAAGTCTGTCTTCCCTAAACATCTCTTCTATGTTTACTGTGTCACTCTCCTGCTCCAGAAGTTACTAAATACTCCCTATTAGCTCTCACAATGTCCAAGAGTCATCTGCCTGGCCTTTGGAGCTCAATAAACTGGTCCTCACGTCTAAGTTGTTGTTTTGTTTTGTTTTGTTTGTGGCCGTTTTGCGTCCCAGAATGGAGCTGCTGGTCTAGCTATGCATGTGACTGCGTCTTGCAGGAAAGATTATTGCAGTCTCAATGCCTGCCGGGTATATGGAAAACACTCCATAAATGCGGGCTATGTTTATAGAGTCTTCTCCAAGTTATTCCCATCTTTTCTCTTCCTTCTTTCAATTTTCATTAGCATAATAATCAGCACTGCACCACTTGGGATATATTCACTCTAATTGATTTACTATTTTAGCTACTTCATTTTCCTAAACAGACTAACTTCCCAGGGACCAGAGACCATGCCTTCCATTTTCTCTGTGTTTTCAAAAATGCCTGGCATAGATATAGTTGTTCTATAAACAAATGTTTAATGTTTCATTTATTGAGTTTATTATAACATATTTGTTGTGACTTTATCTCCTAGTTCTGTGTATTTTTAAAGCCCCTTGTATATACTACACAGCTTCATAAATGATACAAAATCGTTAAGTTCATGTTTGAAGGCAACTCCCATCTTCCCAAGTTTTGTGTGTTTTGTTTCTGGTTTTTGTTTTGTGTTTGTTTCTGTTCTCGTTTCTGCTTATAAGGAAGAAAATGGTCAGAGATATTATATGATCTGTCAAATGCAAAGTTATAAAGCTAGCTGGTAGCCCCACCAAACCAAGTAAAACTGTTAATGTTAAGTAAAATGAAGAAATGGGTTTTTTTTTTAAACATGCTAGCATAGTCTGTTAAGACAGGTGTATGTATTTGTCTAATGTCTACAGAGAAAATGTAATACTACCATTTACTTTTTATTATAAGGAAAAAAAAATCTTGCTTCCCCAGAGTTAGAAATACTTTAGCAGAAATGAATTCATTTAATTTCCTGGACTCCCTGGGAAGAAATTCGGAGAACATATTAACTCTATATTATACATAAAGATATTGTCCAGAGAGTTGAAGTGAAAGGGATCAAGACCGTTCACCAAAATTGGTGGTTAAGACTCTAATCCCCTCATGGGAAAACCACATCTGTCCATGGGACAACATAATGGGTTTAAAAATATGGCCTGGTATAAAATCATTTTTAGGTTAAAAAAAAAAATCACAACAACATCTTCCAAAATAGTTCTCTACTGAAACTATTCAGAAGAATTGATATACAAGAACAAGGGGAAAAGCAAAGAGGAAAATCTGGACATTATTTCAAATTGTCTTGCTTCTTTGAACCATGCGATTACACAAGGCATCAAAAGGTGAAAGATGGAATGATTCTTCTGTCTTTATGTGATCTGGAATGGTAACTATTTTCTCCCCAGGATAGATTTTAAATTACTATGGAGAGAAGAGCAATATAAAAGATGAGAACCACTGCTGAAATTCCCACACAGTCCCCAGGGGAATGTCCAAGTAACCAGCAAACCTCTCCTCAGAGAAGTGTTTAACTGTTACATGGTTAATCCATTTGGAACACCTTGTTCTAAGTGGAGAGACAAAAGAAATCTGCTATACAGTCTTCCACTTCAACTCCCAAGAAGACAACAGTGGGTTAGGGGACCAGAGAGACAACTTGGAAACTTCCATGCTTGTGGTGTTTCTGAGTCATGGGATAAAGTTGATTTTGAACGATGTGGCTCATGCTTCAGCAATGTTTTGCTTTAGACAGATGGACCATATGGAAACTATGAACTGGCTTCGTACACAGGACTATGATGAGCCAATGTAGCATTTTTTTTTTACGTTTTCTGTGTCTATTCATGTGGTCTAGTGAACAGTATACTATCAAAGGACATGGTATATTACGTGCCTTTGTTTCAATTCTGAGTAGTGATTATTTTTTTATGTTAAAGATGTTTTTAATACAAGGATTAAAAAAAAAACACTTTCATTCAACAAAAAAGGCCTGAAATATTCTGGATGTCAAATATACTCTAATTCTTTCCTCAAGGCACTAGCCTGCTTTGATGGTTCAATAAAAAGATGGTTCAAAAGGGGGTAAAACAATTATCAAATCATAGGTGTCAAAGATTTTCTTTCCAACAAGATCCAATGATAAACGTTTTAACACTTTTCTGAAAGATTATAATTACCACAAAAAAACCCAAAACCCAACCCAATAAAATTATGATGCCAATCTGCTGAGAAGTGGAAGACAAGCATAACCCACTAGACAATGAGCTTGGGGGGATACATCGTGTTCATTCATGGTTTGCTGCTTTAATATTTATTAGAGGAATAACAAACATTTCACTTCAAGATTAAAAAAATATACAGCAAGTATTTTTTTTTTTTCTGGATTGGGCTTAAAATTTAATGAAAAACTGGTGGGTGAAAAAAAATTACGGTTGTTGGCGTAATACCAAAATGGAACAAATGAACAGCACTTATGTGATTGCATGTTTTGTGTAGGACGTGGGAGGGCTGCAGAACAGCTGAAATTAATATGTGGAAAATCACTGTGCTGGTTCCTTAGAGGTATTCAGAAACTATCAGATGCACCCACGCAGCTTGTCAATCTTTGCAAAGGCGATGATGAAAAATGATGTTTCATTATTATAATTAAAATATAGTGGTCTCAGATGCTTTCCTCAAGAAGTAGTTGTATGAGACATAGATAATTTGGGTGCAGTTGTTTAAAAAGAAGGAGAACTTAAGGACCTATAATTTCAATGTTGTTTTTTTTTTCAAGGCGATTTATTAAAACAATTAGGTGGTTTGCCTAAGATTAGGACGGAATAACAAAATTTCCCCATGTAATAAATGAACCTCATATTTTATAGATTATAATTCTCAGCTTCTGTTTGCTTCTATTTCGATGAGAGAAAACCTTGGAGGAGATTATAAAATTTCTTCATCTCAATTCAATATGATAAATATGGGGGTGCTATGTTTGTGTTGTGTTCACAGCAAGTCAGCAGAACCAAAGACCAAAACTGACCAACTTTTATTTTTTACTATAGGTATGTAGATTTCAATATACTCGTGATCAAAAAGTGAATCTGTAGGATTACTGTTAACCCAATAAACACTCATTGTCATATGAAGTAATTTGGACCCAGAAGAAATAATTTTCTACATGCTCTTTCATTTTCATCTTGCTTTCAAATTTTGAAAAGGCCTTTACCAATGAGTTTTATCTTGGCTTAAGGCTATTACCTATCTCTGTGAAAGAGATATTTAGTAATTGAGATTAGAATTCTATTCTTGTGATTTTTAGTCTTCTGTTCACTCTAAAAGACTATATTTAATCTTATAAGTTGCCTGTCTTCATTGATAAAATCAGCTACACAACTACCAAAACTTGTCTTCTCTTGGAACCACTTCTGCTCTTTTATAAGAAGAGCTTAAAAAAAAAAAAGCTTTTGAGGGCAAGAAAGTGGTTCTGGGAGGTACTTGTTCACTTGTACTTAGTACCTGAGGTCCATGACACACCCTACAGACAGCCCTTGTCTAGAACAGCACAGGGTGCGACAAAGCGTTTCCCACAAAAAATGGTGTTTTTGTTTGATGTGATGATTTTAAAACATGTGTCTTTAATGATGTCCTTTGTAACTTGTACAAAATAAAAGGTTTTCTTAGAACTGGCACATAAATAGTTCTATACTATATATATGATGTAAAGGGGAAATGGCCTTCTTAATTATTTCTTGTGCCTTTTTTTTTCCATTTTGCTAATTGCTCTATTAGCTCAGCTGTGTCTCTGACAAACTTGCTCTTCTTTGTCCACATGTAAGCCACAAGCTCATATTCTGGAGCAGGAGGTAGTTTTTATGATGACATGGCTTTTTTCCTCCTTTATGATAATCACTGCTACTTTAGAACAATGGGACACAGACATCAGGCAACTGAAAAATAAATATGAATTTTTCATCATTTCAATGGGACATTACACATTTTTTACCATATCACATTATATGCGTCCATGTCCCACATACAGCCTGAATATCAAGAGGAGACTTAAAAGGCATGGCACAATAAACATGTGGTTTTAATAAGACCTACTAATTTTAACTGCAAGGTTTAAATATTTAATGTACTGGTAATATCATTGTTTCATTCTGCCTGTTAAGAAAGAATGACTGTGATCCTTCTTAATGGTGCATCAACTTCCTCAGGTCACTGGAAAGAGCACCATTCTAAATATATCTCCAAACAAGGGCAGTGCATGAAAGAACACTCTGCCTTCTACACACAATGATGGTACACACACTAAATGCATTTCCAAACACGTGCAATTTGGGTTTTTTTTTTTTCCTATTAGTGAGATCACCTAAATTCCATTTTTAGAATAGTTGTAAACCAATAAACTAATGCCAAGTGTAACAGATGCATAAGTAAAGAATCTTCTGCCCTTCTGCTGCTTTTAGTTGTCCTATTCATTTTGCAGGTGATCATTGGGGTAAAAAGGCACATTATCTTACAGCCTTATTCATATACTGGATGGAGAAGGAGGTTTCAAAAGTTATAGGCCTCTATGATATTTGCACATCTCTTCTAGGTACCAGTGAGGAAAACCATGGGGAAAGCAACTTTATAAATATAAAGGCACAAAGAAAATTGAAACAAGCAAAAAATTCTGGATGTAACAGAGGAGATGACAAATGGTGTGAACTTTTCAAAACACTCTACAAATAAAACAGCATTATTCAACAGGATGCAACAAAATCGGGAAAAGAAGCAACAAGACATCATGAGACATGGAGTCATCTGAAAGAAGCTGTTACGGACATAAGCCACACAGAGGATTGCTTTTCTTACTTGCACAAGTATCTTGAAGGGTTTGAAAGGTCTTTCACCATGAAGCACTCGCCTCCATTCACACAGAAAGTTTTCTCCTTCTCTGCACACTTTACAAGATGGCTTGTCCCGGTTGTAGATGTAGACGTAGCTGGATAGAAGATAAAGAAGGGGAAGGTTTACATGTGTCTTTCCCTCTTC
Organism: Callorhinus ursinus; assembly: GCF_003265705.2. Lineage (NCBI taxonomy): Eukaryota > Metazoa > Chordata > Mammalia > Carnivora > Otariidae > Callorhinus > Callorhinus ursinus. The sequence goes on along the minus strand of NW_027397079.1, from coordinate 30,317,939 downwards.
TCAACAGCCTTTAGTCTTAAATCCTCTTAAAAGGAAGAGTTCACATAAGGTATGGCAGACTTCACTACACTTTCCGGTTTAATAAACAACAGCAAACAAGTGAAGTACTTTCTGGGTGTAATTCAATAGAATAAAATTATCAAAGGGTAATCACAGTTAATTAATTTAATTAGAATGAAATAGGAAAAAGGCTCAACATTTTTTATAACCAATATTTTATCTTCTAAGGAAGTTGGAAAAGAGAAGACCAATTGCCAGTCAGTAAAATATATTTTCCAGGAAGGCTCAAAGATAATGATATAAAGTCATGTCAGTGCAACTCAAGTTCAAGGTCACTTTTGAATGGCAACTACTTATTGTTTTGGAAATTACATTTTATGTGTATATTTGACCTTATAATTTTTAGATCTCTATATATTATGTGTATATATATATATATATATATATATATATATATATATATATGGCAAAGAAGAATACAAGGTGGCTTATTTGTTCCTAATAAAAATATATATTATTAGTTATATACATATTAACATACAGATCAGGAGCCATTCTATTCAAAATTTCTATTCTACTCAGAAAACACTGTTGAATGTCTGACTGCCACCATACTTTTGAGGAAATGGAAAGAGTCTAATAATGCTGCAACAGTAGAAGAGCATGACAAAATTCATCCATTTTGAATAAGGAGCAGACACTAGACTGTAATTTTGGCTTACCACTATGATAAGCTTGATATCCACTTGTCAAACTTCAGGTATGTGAGAGCAAACTGAAAATGATGGCTCCACCATTAGGCACATGGATTAAATGAAGCCAAAGCTCTCGGTCCTGAGACTCAATGGCATTTTGTACCAGAACTTCTCCCAGCTTACACCACTGGCAACACCATAAGCAGTGCTCAGTCTCAAGCAAAACCAGTCTAACTTACATAATGTTCATGACCAATATTATCAGGATGTAAAGCAAAAGCATTATGGTAAGCCAACAAAGATCCTATTGACTTTTTCAGGAAAAAGAAAAAATATATAGATGTATCTCTAGACAAAATTTTTTCCTGGCTACTGATTCATTCTTAGTGATTTTTAATTCCTTGACTTCCTTCCCAATTTCTATTTTATTATTTGCATGTGAAACTCAGATGCCCTTTTTTACTTTTATTTGATCCCTCTCTCTTTTTTTTTTTCTTCATTTTCTTTGGCTTTTCTTCATTTCCTTCACAAGTCCCCATTTTGTTTTTTTTCGTTTTTGACTTCTCCAATTTTGATTTTTACTCTAGTTGATAAAAATACTCAACGTCTGATTATTCAGTTTCCAAATTACGTAAGGCCTTTCTTGCCTTGCATTCTCCCATCGAGGACATGTTTTGGGGCCATTTCATGACTCTCAGCATGGCTTTTAGGGGTAACAGCAAAGATGAGTCTGGCTGAGTTGCACTTTGGAGATAGATCTGGTTCAAATCTTATCTCCTACTAGCTTTGAGTCCTTGAGCGCATCACTTAGCCACCCAGAATGCAATTTTCCCATCTTGAAAACAAGGGTAATGGTACTCTTGCAGGATTTTTTAGGGATCATAAATAATCCAGGTAAGGGAATTGGCACAACCCTGGCACTCAATGAGTAGAAGTAGGTATTACTACTGGGCAAGTAGGGAAGGTATTTATCAATCAGATAAGGATCTTGAAAATGGAAATCTGGGGATTTCAAAGTTGCATGTTACTCTTGAATCATTATGATGAATAATTAAGAACTGGGTCAATTTTTTTTTAATACTCCAAAGAAAAGTCCTTTCAAAATGTATTTCAAGGTATCCTTCACAGATCTACAAACCAAACAAAATGAACGAAAGAGAGGAGGAAGAGGGGTGATTTTACCCGGTAGTATCAGCTACACTCTCACCTCTTTGTCAGGTAGAGGGCAATGTAATCGGCATCATTTCGTTTAGTAAAATTATAGAGTACACAACATTTCTATCGATCACACAACATATCATTTGAATCCAATATTAGATATTCATGTGCAAAACTTGGGCACTGTGTATTAATATTTCCATCCACGGAAATTGCTTTTAAAAGATACCAGGAGGAAGTTTGCCTTAAATGTTAAAGGTTTTGTGCTTAAGACTTTTAACTGCTGACAGGATACTGTGGGATGACAAATTGGGCCGGGTTCCCTTGCTGCCCCAGGTGACAGTACTGAGCGGACCACCTGCTGTGTGCTGTCACCAGTCATTCCCACGGAGAAACTCTGAGCGTCCAGCAGACCCCAGTGGTCTCTGAATCCCTGACAGGTTGCCAAGGATTACCCTTCACCCAAGCTGAGCGGCAAACACTGCACTAGGCTCTTCCTGAACAAATCCTGAGGCTTTTACTAAAAACAATGAAACCAACATTCCCCCCCAAGAGCAGACACCCCATATACATTATAAAACTAACAGTAAAGGTTAGCAGTGATAGAAGCAACAGACAGACACATCATACCTATTCCTTGGACTTTAAGATAAATGTATGTTAAAACTAAAAATAATTCCCTCTTGAAGGAAAAATAAAATAAGAGGAAAACAGAGAGGAAGGCAAACTATAAGAGACTCTTTTAACTCTAGGGAACAAACTGAAGGTTGCTGGACGGGGTGGGGGGAATGTGGGGGAGATGGGGGAACTGGGTGATGGGCATTAAGGAGGGCACTTGATGTAACGAGCACTGGGTGTTATATGCAACTGATGAATCACTAAATTCTACCTCTGAAACCGATAATACAGTTTACGTTACTAAATTGAATTTACATAAAAGATTAAAAAGAAAGGAAATAATCTCCCCTTTTTTGGTTTTTAAAAATATTTCCCTCTGAAACGATTATCCTTTTAATGCTACCCTGCAGCACCAAGTTATGACACATTCATTTGAAAAATTCTTAGATCATCACCTGAGGCTAGCAATGGTAAATCTGATGATTAAATGATTCTTGGAGAAAATTCAGTAACAACTATCTTTATATGATCATAGACTATTGTGCTTGTTAGTATTTCCATCCTTTTAGCCGCAGCAAGAACAAAAATGATCATGGAATTGTAAAGCAGTAATGAACTCCCAGGTGATGCTAAGTGTCAGCCGACTGGGTACAGCTGTTCTGAACCAACAGCCAAACAAAGGAATAAGTTGTAACTGTCAGGAGAATCTGGGTTGGCGATGCTGATACATGAACCCTTCAGATTTTTGCCAGGTTTCTTTTTATTCTCCTTAGTTCAATGCAGTGCACAGCCAGTCTTAAGCAGATCTATAAATTTTGCAGTGATACCCTTTCTCCTTGGCTTACACATGCTGCATTGCTAAGTCAGTTTCCATTTAGGAATTCTGCCAGAAATTAATGAAATAGACAAAGCAGGTTCTTAAACCTAGCTATGGAAAACGACATTCTTTCTGGGGGGAGCTGGGAGGACTTTATCAGTGGTGAAGCTAAAGGTTGTGCGGGTAGAATGTGTTTCGATATATAAAAGATGACCCTCACAGTTGTCCCTGGAAGTAGGTGAAGTAGATCTCACTCATTTGGTACTTAATACACCGGCCTCTCACCACTTCGCGACTAGTTTGTTATAATCCGGGAGTTTATCACCTTCTTGTAAGTTGCTAAATGAACAGCAATTAGGTAGGGATACTGCAAAATATGAAGCTACTACCTTTATGTTTGCCATTTATATGAATACTTTATCTCAAACACACTTTCCCTGAGATGTGAGCAACTACAGTATTACAAGGAAGAAAGTATAAATAAAGCAGTAACTTGTTACCAGTGAAACACTCTGGTGTGTTTCACTCTTGACCTGGTCTCTCCTGGCCTATAGATCAGGACTCATGACCATCCCTGAGGAGGCTGGACAGTTCTCTGACTTAGCCAAGGATCTGGACATGAAGGTCACCATTTACAGACTCCCTAAATCCGGCCCCACACAGTAGGGCTCCCTTTTTGCTAGCCTGCCTTCCTTCTTCCCTGCCTTCCATCCTTCCTTCCTTCCTTCTGCACTTCTACAATTCTTTAATGATTGCCTATTATGTGCAAGACATGAGGATAACAACCAGAGTTACTGGGATTAAAAACTGTAAGGCTGTGAACAATTCTTCCTAAAAGGAAACCTTTACAGATAAAATGTAGTGAAATGAGTACTGGAGTTAGCTGAAAAGATTCAGATCCAAAGCTCAATTTTACCAATTGCTCTGATCCAGCTAACCTGCCTCAGTAAATTCAGCTGTAAAATGTGCTGTCTGTCACAGGGTTGTTGGGGAGTGTGATAAAATATTTTGTCAGTTGCAACACTGCATGCAAATATGATACCGTTGCTATTACTAGCAGTATAAATGTGGAACAAAGAAAAGCAAAAAACATATCTGTCCAGACTCAGGAATTACATATAATCAAGCCTCAAATGTTCTTAGTATATTATTCTTCTACAAATTATGAAGAGACATTGTCTAATTTGGAAAGGTAACATTGCATGATTGCAAGGCATTAAGTACATATCAATAATCTACTCTATTTTAACTGTATCATAACCACTTCTTAATAATTAATACCACTAAAATTTGCCTATATTAAACTGAAGAACAATTTGAATTAAAAGAAAACTGTCTTAAACGTGTGATTATTTTCAACTTCTAAGACCTATGCAATTCTTTAATATTTCTGACCAAGTTCCAAGTAACTGAATCAAGTGTACTTATAATATTGTTATTATAACAGTTTCAGACTATAAAATATAAAAAAAAATAGTGTGACGTTCACAGTATATAGGACATAGTATAAGCTGTGTATAATGTAACATTTTGGAAACCACACATTATTGCACACTTTTATACATACACAATAAAAATCTGAGGACTAATGAAGTGTTCTCTGTTCATGACTAAATATTTTCCCACAGAATCACACAGTATTTCCTGTAGAATGCCAGGCGCTTTCTGCTCAAGGAAGGGTGAAAAGAAAACAATGTTGGAAAGGATGGCTTACTTTCTTGCTTGTTTTAAGTGGTGTTTTCCTTATCAGCGAAGTAGACAGCACCAACAGAGCAGGGCCATTACACAAATGTAAATTGCTGATAAGAAGCCTCTCTATTCTTCTTTGACAATTAGCAGGGATTAGCAGGAGTGTACGGTATTTATCCTACCCAAAGGAGCAATCATTAGACCCTCTCCTCCCTGAGTGAAGGAGTCCTTACTAGCAGTTTTTAGGACAATTCTTAAGGATTTACTTGCAGGAAAATTTAGCTAACTCTATGCAGTTTTCTCAACGAAATACACAAAGTTTAACAATTTTTATATTCTAATATGAAACTGTCAATCGCTACAAGTTTTTTTCTTTTTCGTTCTTTCCTTTTTAAACCTTACCTGTGATATCTTCAATGGCTCTGTGTTTAGAAATCTGCATGCTTTTGTGCTCTTTGAACTCCCAGTTTTAAAAAAAAAATCTGAAATTATTATTCTTGCTCGGAATACAGCTCCTTGCAATTAAGTGCTAGAAGCACTTTGAACTCCCACTGGGGGGAAAATGCTTATGTGGCTCCTGAAAGGAAAGCTCTGGAACAGAAGCTGAACAGGAAGAGCTGGGCCACCTAATGTAGATTCTGTTGATGACTAGGGAATGAAGTGGGGGAGGGGTGGGGGGGGGGAAGAGTCATTAGTTTTCCAAAGGCAAAGTCCAGAGCCTGATTCAGAAGTCCTGAAGCACTGTCATTCTGGGCTCGCCAGTTTTTCTGAGTAGATTCAAGCCTCTGCTGAATGGTAAATAAATTCTTGAAGAGGAAAAAATGACAAGAGGCGATAAAAAACAAAAACAGAAACAAAAACAAAAAACAACAAAAATACCCAACCCTGTGCTGGCTTGGAGGTTCCCAGAGCCAATACAGTGATTTAAAGTAGCATACCATTTCCTTGGCCTCTCCTCTACTGAACTCTGCTAAAGAACAAAAAGGGAAGCCAGAGAAGAAGTATCATGAGACCATAAATGAAACCAGAACTTTCTAAAGTAGAATAGGGCATCTTGCTTCATGGACCCACGAACTTACAGCTGATAAGCTACAAGTGCTTAGAGGTTCGCAGACTACCCACAAGGGAAGAGTTTATCTAAAGAACAAGTTGGCACCAAGGGCCAATGGAAATTAGCTTCGGCATCATTTAAACACACATAGAATGGTGGAGAAGAAAGAACTTTAGCATATCTTATAGTTTAACCCATATTTAAAAAGAGGGTACAAATCTCAAAAGAATAGTATTTAATAAAATACCTCTAGCAAAGAATTCAGAGGTGCACAGGGGAAGGCTGCCCAAGGTCACACAAGTGAATTAGGAAATGCTTGCTTTCTGTTTTGTTAAATGTATATTGTGGCTTAAGTAGGTTAATAAGATTGCCTTTAATTCCTCTCTTACAAACTCTCTGGGCAGGCCCTATTATTTCTTCCTTCTTCAGCAGAACGAAAAGTGACCTTTGGGTGTTTCTCCTCATAAAACAAAATTATAATTTTTGTTGTAACACTGATCTCATTTGTAGCTAAACAGAAAGCAGATTCTAAGTTCCCAGCAGTTTGCTGAGCAAATGATTTGGTGTCACTAGATAGTGTTATCCTTAGAAAAATAAAATTGTCAAGAAAGGTTATTTTCAAACATACAAGTTGCTATCTTTTTTTCCTTTTCTCTGACAGTGCATTTCACTCATGATACAATGTAATCACAGTCTACTACTTCTTAGAGCAACATCACAATGACAAATACTTTATAGGATGTCATAGATTTTGTAAAGAATAGGGAGAGGGAGTCTCTTCCCACAGTGGACCATTGGCTGGTTGGAGCTGCAAGAGAGCTACATTTTCTTCCTTACAAAGCCAATAATCTTTCCTTAGCTAACAAGTCAACTCCAGAAATACAGTTCGGGTATATACTTTCTACTAATCACTCAGTGTTATTTAAGTATAAAATTTCCAAAGCTGGGAGTTGACAAACTTTCAAGCTGTCCCTTGAATCTTTTCCCATCAAGACACTATTCTAAAGGAGTCAAATTCATCTAGCCTGAAAGCAAATAGTAGCAGTCCATTTGACTGGCTTAATTTGATACCTCTATAGATCTCCTCAGGCTAAATGCAGAAGGTGTACATTGTTAACTACACACTGCATTTTCTACCAGTATCAATTTAGTTGGGAGAAGGTCATGTCACTGCAGAAAATGTTAACCTGTCAATCTGAAAATTAGGCAAAAGTTTTGAACACCAAACAAATCAAAACAGAGAAGACGGATCAAGGATTCAGTTATTCAGCAAGCTGCTGAAATTACCATGTGACATTTAATGACATAGGTTAATTTATTCATCAACTAAAATACATTTAGAAATGAAAGTAGATGAAAGGTCAGAAGATAGAAACTAAGAGGCAAATTCATTATCTTATTCAACAAATCTAAAAAATCATGGCATATCAGACAATAAAAGCCATATGGTCATTTCAATAGATCTTGAATCAACATTTGATGAGGTTAACCATCAATTTCCATAAGACTATCAAGTATTATCCCCCAAATCAAACCTGACTTTTAATCAGGCATCCACATACAGTTACTAATTTGCAGCAAGTACACAGGTCAGAGAAACACAATAAAAGGCACACCATGGCATACAATCAGCAAAACCCAGACCGTGGAGAACTCTTCTGGGGAAATCACCCAGCTTTTTCAAAACAAAACGAAAGGAGGATAAACAGACAAAGAGAGCTAGATTTAGAGACAGGCCAAGAGGATGAAAGAAAAGAAAAATCCAAAACAGAGACATTTAAAAGAGAGTTAAGAGACATCGAAACCACTCACCTTGCATCACACTTGGATCCTGATTCAAACAGTTTTAAATGTATGGGATATTTATAAGAGGAAATCTGATCACTGATTAGATCATTAATATTTCTATGGGGTTATCATTAATTTGTGGGTGTCAAATGTACTGTGGTTATATTTAAAAACAGTCCTTAGCTTTTAGAGATGCATACTGAAATGTGTATATATTCAATGACAACATGTCTGGAATTTGCTTCAAAATAGTAAGAGGGAAGGGAAGTAAGTTCGATCAAGGTGAAAAAAAAAAAAACAACCCAGTAATTGCTGAAGTGGATGATGGCTACATGGAGATTCATTATTCATTATTTCCTGTACTTCCGTAGGTTTGGTATACATGCTTTTATGTGCATTATATGTTTAAAGATACATTTATGTATGTTTAAAATTACTAAAGCAAAAAATATCAATTTCAGGCTTTTCGATACATGTCTTGATAAAGTAGAATCGGAATGATACTCTATTGCCGAAAAAGACCTACTTTTAGCAAACAACTTATATCATACTTAACATTGAGACTCTGGGAGAGCTTTCCATGAATGTAAAGATCAAGCTAAGTATGTTGACTGCCAATGCTATTATTTAACATCACTTTGAAAGTTCTAACCAATGCAATACGCAAAGAATAAAAAAAAATAACTGTAGTATAACTATAGGACGTGAGAAGATGAAATAATTATTCTGGAGTCACTGGTAAAGTGAAAAAGTTGCAGCCAAGACTCTAGGTCTGATGCATTTCTTTCTTTCTTTCTTTCTTTTTTTTTTTTTTTTTTTAAAGGATTTCATTTGTTTGAGAGAGAGAGAGAGAGAGCACAAGCAGGGGGAGCAGGAGAGGGAGAAGTTGGCCTTCTGCTGAGCAGGGAGCCCGATGTAGGGCTCAATCCCAGAACCCTGGGATCATGACCTCAGACAAAGGCAGATGCTTAACCGACTGAGCCACCCAGGTGCCCCAGGACTGATGCTTTTCTAATCTGACTATACCATATGTCTGTTGATATGAAAGAACCCATTAAGAATAAAGAGTATCACAGTTGGCCTAAAGTTGCAAGTTACACAGATGCTCACGGCAGTAAGCTTCCTAAAAGTTATGGAAGCACCTTCATGACAGCAACTGATTTCTGACAAAAGTTTTAAGAAATCTCAATTTTCAGTGTTTTGCACAACGGAGCCTCCATAAAAGTGTAGAAAAGACAGGCTCTGGGCAATGCAGACACAGTCTTCCAAGTGTTTCTGGTTTGAGCCAGGCCCTTTTGATGAGTGGTCTGGAATACAAGAAGCCTGGATGATAGTTCTTAGGTGGTACCCGTGCAGCTTTAAACGCCCAGCTGCACATTGCTACACACCATTTAGCCAAATTCCTGCCATTCTGCGTTTGGGTGATGGTTGCGGACATAAATGGCCAGATTCTGTTTCTCTAAGCACCACATTTTCCTCACTCAGGTTAAAGGCTGCTGCACATAAAGGAATTAAGCAGTGAGAGCATGTTTGAACATATGAATCTTGCTCTGTAACACTTGGCTAATTTCAGTCCATATATTTTCTCAAACTCCCAGGAGTGCCTGGTTTCCAGGTTCGTGATCAGAATAGCCAAACAGCCCTCTCTGTAACATGATGCGCTTACATGTGTAGCTGCAGTGTTTAGGTTCCCAGCACAAATTCTACATAACCAAATATCACATGGATATCTAACTTTTTTCAATACCGTTATTGTTGTTCATACATGACTGATCTGAACCAGAATAAAGCAAGGTTTCCAAAAACACGTAACTTTAAATGCTTCATCTTAAAAAAAAAAAAAAAAATTGCTGCCCTGCCCCCCACCCCCCAAAGGACTAGCTGGTCCCATAATATTTAGTTCATAGCAGGTCTTGTTTCTCTAAAGAGCATATATTTTTTTAGGTTACAGATGGGGGCCATGGGGGAGGTAATATTACCGGCATAGCCTATGCCTTTACAGAAACTGGGCCAAAATGATAAATTAGCCCTGACTCCATTATGCCTAAAGAAGCTTTCCCTTAAAGCCTTGGTGTTTTTGCCTTGTTTTGTTTTTAATTTGTGGGCCTCTACCCTCAAACCCAACAAGCACCTGTTTTTCTACTGTTGGCACTGATTGTTGTTGTTCAACGGGAGGGTAACAGACAGGTGTGTGCGTTGAACTCTTTTTCCTACGTACACAATTATTTCCAAAAAAAACCGGGGCCATGTGTTTAGTGTCTTACGATCATCATCTGGCCTAGCTGTTATATATATATGTATATGTATACATCATTTGGTTGTTGGAAAAACTCAGTGGAAATCATCCTGCTTATAGTAAAACCGAAAAAGGGCATGTAGAAGCACATCATAAAAAAAAAAAAAAGTATAGTAGAGGTCAGGGTTTTATCTAGGCTTGCCTAGCTATTTCCCTGCACTGCCAGAAACAGGGAATTTTAAGGTCCACACATAGGATCTTAGTTATAATTTATTAGCTTTTCTTGGTGGTGATATATCTATCTGTGTATATGGACTAATAAAACACTTCCATCTCCTGGAGCTATAATAATTCAGAATGGCTGAGGTCTTCCCCCTTTTATTTTATTTTTTTTAAGATTTTTTTATTTATTCATTGAGAGCGAGAGAGAGCAAGAGCAGGGGAGAGCGGCAGAGGGAGAGGGAGAAGCAGATTCCCCACTAAGCGGGGAGCAGGGCTCGATCCCAGGACCCTGGCATCATGAACTGAGCCTGAAGACAGATGCTTAGCTGACTGCACCACCCAGGTGCCCGACCTTCCCCCTTTTAAAACATAAATCATTTCTGTAGATGCTGCAGGCGGGTGACTAATTCAGATCTTCGTTCTTTCCATTCATTACTAAGGTGCTTCATGCCCAAACACTGGTCAGGAAAATAGCTCAAAGCAGGGAAATCATGGCTGTTTAGTACACCAGCTGGAAGGAAACCATGGCTCTACAAGACCACCTACAACTCCAGGCAGGCAACCCAGATCCTAAACCAGGTCCACTTTGCCAATTCAATCCCTCACATTCCCATACAATTCCTGGAGAAGAGTCAAATGTCTTCAGCTGAGATCTGTCATTTCTCCAAAAGCTTTCCAGAAGTCCAACACTGCATTACTAAATGGTATGTTTAGTAGGAGTCTGCATTGCTAGTTCTGCTCAAATAGGCATTGCTGATGCCTAGTGAGTAGTGAATTTTCCAGTTCAGTAACTATAGAATCCAGTGACTACCATAAGGACACATGTGCAGGGTTAGTTATGCTTTTGAACCCCACCAAGGGAAAGCTAACAGACGACACACAACTTCTGGTTATATTTCTAAGCACAAAACACAGCCTTATCAGGCCAAAGAGATCTTGTTAAGTAGGAGGAACCAGACCTCTGACCTTATTCTTTACAAAGGCCTGTTTTATTCATGGCTTTCTCCTTAAGAAATCCTTACCTCTGAAGAATTTTGAAATAGAAAACACTTTCATTAAAAGAGAGAATTTTTCTTCATGACACACCTGCTCAGTCCCCGGGATGTTAACTGTCTCTGAACAGAGATCAGTCACAGGCGGAGCACTTTTCTGTTGTGAGGCACCCTTCTCTTTGTACCTTAATGCCTAATGTTGTATTAAATAACTCGTACTTAAATTTTTCTCAAGGTCTGAAGAACTCGGGGAAGTGAGTCACTGTTCTACAGAGACCACACAAGTCCCTGGAATTAAACGTTGATAATATAAATGGATCTTGATCAGCAGACAGATGTTAAGAATTCAGTGAGCCTTCATTAAGGTATCCCATGATTTTTTCCCTGGTTTTGTTTCCTAGGCTTTTGTTTGTCTTTAAGTCTAATTAACTAATATTATATGTTAATTCATTAGTTACCTAACTACTAGACTATAAGATTATTCTTGAAAACGTTCTAAACTCAATTTTACCCTTTGTCAAATTCAGGCGTCCAAATACCAGTGTGCCACTTTGTTTGCCTGTTTTCATTTTTATTTATATGTTTATTTGTCTTCAGGATTTGAAGACCATTTTATCTGTGAATTATTTTAGTTGTAAATGATGAATTTTAGTTGTTCAAAGGTGGACAAACAGAACACATGGATGAACAGATGGAAATTATAAATGAAAACACGGTGTCAAAATATTTCTGCTAAAGTCAGAACTAGGCATTGGTAAACCCACAGTAATATCCACAAAAAATGCTGGCTACATATATTAAAAAAAAAAAGTCTTGTCCATGCACATCAGAAAGTAGTCAGATGGTGGATGTAGGGGGCAAAGGAGAGAATAGGAAGGATGTTGGGTCTGTGAAATCTTAGTACTTCTTGGAACCTAAAGAATCCATTTGAAGTTCAATTCAATTAGGAAGGTCTGAGATGCCAGTTTTGTGATGTAAATAAGGCTGTAATATGCCTCATGGATTAAATTTAGGTGATTGCAGGAGGGTTCATTTTAACTGGAGAAATTTCGATGCTCAAGGTGGTTACTTTCCTCCGTTTCTCTTTCTTCCTGTTGAATGCACAAATTCCTTGGGCTGATGGGCTAGAAAACTACAATTTATCGTAAAGTCTAGCTTCCAATCCTAACGTGAAGTTAGGGTTTCCTACATAGAACTATGATCATATCAACATGGCAATAAGGAAACTTGTAGAAACTAAAAAGGTCTAATGACCTGTAATCTGTTAAATGGGTAGGGTGATCTATTAAATGGAGAATCACATTCTGGAAACAGGTAAAGTAAGTATATAGGTGGAGGTAAAAAGAGAAAAGGTAAGTAAGCTAGGAACTGAGTCATGGTCTTCTATTTATGGGACCAATGCTCCATGCTCTAGACAACACTGATGACCATTTCAGCAACTCCGTGAAAGAAGATATGAAAGATCTGGATCTTTCATATTTCTGATTTATTAAAAATTTTGCTCTATTTTAGAAGAAACTCTGACTAGGCATAGCATGAGGTCAGAACAAAGTTCCAACTGCTCTTAGATCAGAGAACCATAGGGGCAGAGGTCCAGACAGATTAAATCTATCACTATCATAAGTGATTATAAGAAAGACTGCGGATGGAACTAAAGTCTTAGCTGTAACTACCCTCAAATGGTCAGGGGCATTTTATAATCAAAATAACAAAGAGAATAGCCTCCATGCTCAGCTAAATCTGATGACTTAATAAGGTAAAATGACATGTTCAAAGTGAGACGAGAAGAAATCATTTTAAGAGGTTGACATGGATCGGTACTGATTCCAAATATAGAACTTGTCCCTAGGCATACTTTAAAACAGGAGGCAAGTGCTTTAAAAATTATTCCAAAGTTGAAGAACATTCACAGTTGCTGCTAACAAGGCAAAGCATGTTTAAGTTCCCTGTTATGCTTCTCTCATCCCCAACCTCCAACCCCTTTTGTCTAGGTAATCCCTTTTTGACATAAGGTAATCTTCAAGATAGGTAAGGACAGGAGAAGCAGAGAGAGAAGACATTTTAGGACTGCAGACATGGAAGAGTTCTCTGGGTATCTTCCTCTTTTTTTTTTTTTTTTAAGACTTTATTTATTTTAGAGACAGAGAGCATGAGCAATGGGGGGAGGGGCAGAGGGAGAGAGAGAAGCTCAAGCCGACTCCCTGCTGAGCGCAGAGCCCAGTGCAGAAGCTCGAGCTCACCACCCTGAGATCGTGACCTGAACTGAAAGCAAGAGTCGGACACTTAACCTACTGAGACACCCAGGTACCCCAGCATCTTCCTCTTTATGCCATAAAAACTATTTTCTCTAGTAATCTTGTCTTCTGAAGTAAAATCATATTCATCTAGCCCAGCAGGTATTTGGCATTGATAATGTTTGCTATAAATAGTAATGTCATGTCTTTTCCTTTTTTTTTCTTTTTCTTTCTTTCTTTGCTATAAATGGTAATGTCATGTCTTTTCCTTCTTTTCTTTCCTTTCTTTCTTTCTTTCTTTTTTCTTTCTTTCTTTCTCTCTCTCTCTCTCTCTCTCTCTCTCTCTCTCTCTCTCCCCCCCTCCCTCTCTCTCTCTCTCTCCTTCTTCCCTCCCTCCCTTCGTCCCTCGTTTTGGAGAATAAATGAATGCTGAAGAAACAACTTATTTGTATCGTAAAGGCAATACAATTTCCAACAAAGAACAAGAAGACTGATATTCTTTAAATATCTGTAGTTGGCCAGATATTCTAGTCCTGTAGCAGTAACAATAACCCTAAGAAATAGGTAACCTTTTACTCTTTTCACACAGCTAAAAGAGGGTGAGCTGCAAGCCTGTGTTCTCAGGATAACACATAATGTGGACAGGGATTCCAAGGCAGGTTGACTTCGAGGCCCAGCCCAGTGAAGCATCCTATTTCATGGGTCTTTCATTCTATGACTGCATATCTGAACTTGTAGTTAAAAATAAACAGACAACAAAAAACAACATCTTTTCCACAGGCTATTAGAGAAGCCCTGTTCTACCACCTTCCAGAAAGCATTACTGTGTTTGTAAACTGTATGTCACAGAATGAGACTTCTGAATTCTTAGCAGAAGACAGGAGGCTACTGCTGTTCAAATCAATGTTTTTTAGTCTTAAACTCAGGGGGAAAATGCTCAGTCCACATTATCTAGTATCCTATTGTCTGTTTCAGAATAAAACGGTTATCTTTTTGTTAAGCTTTGCTAAGAACTAGAAAACTAAACCAATCCTAAGTGGTTTAGTATACATTTGGAAAGTTATCAGAAATTCAATTTTGTGGAGCACCTGGCTGGCTCAGTCGGTGGTGGAGCATGTGACTCTTGATCTTGGGGTTTTAAGTTCGAACACCACATTGGGTGTAGAGATTACTTAAACAAAATCTTAAAAAAAAAAAATCTGATTTTGTGCAACAATACTGCAGGAATTCTATTCAATTTCAACTGATCCCCATTTTCCTTTTCAAAATTATTTTTAAGAAAATTATTTAATTTTCATTTATTAATAATTTCAAAGTTAGAAAAAACTACCTCATTTATTTCTTTATGAAGCTAACGTAAGAGAAATTGTGCATGTACATATTATAAATGCACTTACAAATATAAATATGCTGAGTTATACACATCACCGGGGAGCTATGGCAGCAGGAACTATTCCAAACAAAATGCTAAATTTAGTTATGATGCCTGCACAATATTTAATATTTGCATAAGATCTGTGATTGACCTCAATGCAATATTAATATCACTGGATCCTTTAAAAGCAGACTGTACTCAGCAAATAGGGAGGAAAGAAAAAAAAAGGTGTATCTATAAGAGATGTAGATAAATTATATATAATGAAAAATGATCTCCAGGGACATTTGAAATTAGGCTCATTTGGTTGACTGCTAATTTTTCTTTAACCTCATTTTCATATGACATAATCACCGACAAGAAGTTTTTTTTGTTTTTTTTTTTCACCTACAAGAAGGTTTTAAAAATGGGTCCTGTGGTAGCACCCCTAATTGGAAGTCGTGACAATGAGGTAATTTAAATGAGCAACTCATGCGGAAATGGACTATTCTAATTAGCTCACATAAGCCAGCTTTCTTTTCTCTTGGTTAGGTTACATGTAAAGATCATCTCATCAGACCCTGATTACCATACCCAGCCCTAAGAAAACTAATGCAGCAAATCAGAGAGTAGCAGACATCATTAAAGTGTTGACTAATGGCAGATGACCGCAAAACTGGGATAAGAATGCATACTATGGAGTTGAGTTCCTTCATTTTCATTAGCTTCTGTTTAGTAATTCAGCAGATTTTTTTTTTTTTACTAATTTTTTTCTTCAGTTGGCTGTGCCTAGCCTTTACTTATTTAAAGCCTGAAATACTGCAGGGTAAGTCACAGCTTTGTTCAAAATAAGTTCAAGCTTTGGAAGAACTCTGAGAACCCCAGAATTTTACATTTCTCTCTGCAGTAAGATAAGACAACTGAAGCAGACAGCAAAGCTGTGATACAGTTTTTTCAGACTGCCAGTGTGTAAGAGACATGACTAAGACATTGAATTCTGTACTTTCAAATGCTCCATTAACATTTTTAGCTGAGCATCCTTTGTTTCCTAAAAATAAGCAGTCCATGTTGAGCAGAAATGTCAAGAAATCAATAAAAAGTAATCAGGAAGAGTGTTCAGTGTCCTTGAGAAAAACTCTGAGGGCAGAAAGGGAAGCTTGGGCACAGCGGACAGTTAACATTCCTATGTTTTTTTCCATAATAAAAAGGAAAAGCAGTATGTTAAATTACCTTATTAAAAAAAAAAAACAAAAACGTGTAAGTGTCAAATGTCACCCTGGACCATACTGCAGTTAATGGGGTTGCTTTCTGTTATAAAAATCCACAACCGAAAGCTGCGGTAAAGAACTGACTCCTATATGCAGGGTTAGATACACCCACGTGTGATAACAAGCAACAGAGAAGAAAGCCTCATGTTAACACTTAGTTGCTTTAGCTTACTTTTTCTATCATCTCTGAGGGAAGATTTTGAGGGAAAGGAAATAACAATTATTGAGTGACTTTGATGTGTTAGGGAAAAACTACACGCGACCTCATAAAGCTCTCAGAAGAACCTGTAAATTCTGTATTTGTTCTCCCACTTAGAAAGTAAATAAAGTCTGGCGCACCTGGGTGGCTCAGTTGGTTGAGCATCTGCCTCTTGATTTCGGCTCAAGTCATGATCTCAGGGTCGTGAGATCGAGCCCTGTGTCTGCCGTGCTCAGCCCGGAGTCTGCTTGGGATTCTTTCTTCCTCCCTCTCCCTCTGGCCCTCCCCCACCATGCTCCCTTGCTCTCTCTCTCTCTCAAATAAATAAATCTTAAAAAAAAAGTAAATAAAGTCTCAGAGAGAGTAAGGAGTTTGCCAAGGTCCTACAGATAAAAAACTGCAGTTAAGATTCAAACTCAGATCTCTGATTTTCAAGTCCCTGTGCCTCTAAGACATCACTCAAGTATTTTGTGTATCTTCAGTGGTGGTTCTTAACTATTTTTGAGGGCCACAGACTCCTTTCAGAATCTGGGGAATGCTATGGATTTTTGTTTATGTCTGCAAATAAAAACCTGGCATACAATATTGGGGTTTCATGGATCCCCCCCTCCTCTGATGCCAATTCAGTTATTCCACAGATCTCCAGTTAAGAATTCTTGGTATGAGGTCTGAGTCTAAAAGAAGTTTAATTTCTTCTATAATTCAGAATACTCAATTATCATCATTCCACTAGAGATAAGAGAAAAAGCTGTTCCCGTCTATTCATTATTTTTACTTACTTTGTTTCAAAGGCCTTTCTCATTAATCTGTGTTAACCATATTAGAAGCAAATGTAAAAACATTTAAAATATCTCCAAAATTATAGCAGATCAAGATAAAAGTACAAATTAAGAAATGAAAGCTTATTTAGGATGGTTTTTTTGGTATAATGTAAGTATAATAAAGGTGATTTAACCTTTTGGAGTTTATTACAAGTAATGCCACTCTTATTATACAGATTACCTATGATAATGAAAGAATATTTTATTTAAAAGGTGCCCCCACACGGAAGACATGAACAGACATCTTTCCAAAGAAGACATCCAGATGGCCAACAGACCCCTGAAAAGATGCTCAATACCACTCAGCATCAGGGAAATGCAAATCAAAACTACAATGAGCTATCACCTCAAACCTGTCAGAATGGCTAAAATAAAAAACATAAGAAACAACAAATGTTGGTGAGGATGTGGAGAAAAAGGAATCCTTGTGCACTGTTGATAGGAATGCAAATTAAAAATAGAATTACCATAGGATCCAGTAATTCCACTACTGGGTATTTACCCAAAGAATGCAAAAACATTAATTGGAAAAGATATATGGATCCCTATGTTTCTAGCAGCATTATTTACAATAGCCAAATAACAGAGGCAGCCCAAGTGTCCAATGACAGATAATGGATAAGGAAAATGTGGCAATATATAGAATGAAATATTACTCAGCCATGAAAAAGGCTGAGATCTTGCCATTTGCAACAACATGGATGGATCTTTAGAGAGTCTAATGCTAAGTGAAATGAGTCAGAGAAAGACAAATACCTTATGATTTCACTCATATGTGGAATTTAAGAAACAAAACAAAGGAAAAAAAAAAGAGAAAAACCAAAAAGCCAGACTCTGAACCACAGAGAAAAACTTACGGTTACCAGAGGGGATGGGGGAAATAGATGAAGAGGCTGAAGGACACACTTATCATGAGGAGCACTGAGTCACATAAAGAACTGCTGAATCACTCTATTGTATACCTGAAACTAATTAAACACTGTACGTTAACGACAGGGAAATATAGGGAAAAAAAGAAACTTAAAAAATAAATAAAATAAAACAAGGTGCCCTCACAACTTAAAAAACAAAACAAAACAAAAAACACTTCGTGGGCGCCTGGGTGGCTCAGTCGTTAAGCGTCTGCCTTGGGCGCGGGTCGTGATCCCGGGGTCCTGGGATCAAGCCCCGCATCGGGCTCCGTGCTCCGCGGGGGGTCTGCTTCTCCCTCTCCCGCTCCTTCTGTACTCTCTCTCTCTCTCTCTCTCAAATAAATAAGATCTTTAAAAACAAACAAAAAAAACCCCACTTTGTACCTATGATTTTAGAAGTTGGTCGTGGGGGAGGGGGACTGGGAAGAAGAGGATTTCCAACGTTTTCCTTTTTATTGAAAAAAAAATATTAATAGTCTTAGATGTTCTTGCTGTTAAGGCTGGACTAGCATTATTTAATACAGAAACCTAATTTTCTGAAAGGCGGCTGCAGCAACCACTTATTTTAACAAAAATCCACATTCCTTCTAAAAGAAACAAAACACAAATACCACGAACCTTGTGGACATATCTGTAATTCAGGTGTCTTTGTATTGAAGTGCACAGCTTCAAAATGCCAGGGGGTTGTCCTCAAATCTTTTTTATAATATAATTTTTAATGGAAAATTCAAAGTTGAATTACTTTAACATTTAGTGCAGAAATCCACTGATACAATTTTAAATATTGTGGGCCATGAAATTTAGCCTAGGACAGTATTAGGTAATATTTTGTTACTGCTCCTAATCAATACAAATATAACAGTGCATATTTATTTTATAGAAACAGAATGACAAGTCTGCTGTATCAAATAATTGGTTATAAATTACTCTAATTAACTGAATTAAAAGAACCATTTATCAAGTAATGAATAAGTGTTGCATCCAAGCACAAAAACCCTCTCCTTTAAAATGCATTGCTTTTTATGTTTTTAGAATTTTCAAATAATCTTTAGAATAAAAGAAACTGGTTTCATAATAGGACTTTGTAAGCTTACTAAATAAATTGAAATTATGTTAACTTTGATAATACATAGTATTTATCTTCAAAGAAACAAAAAAGACTTATTTCTAAAGCCTTCTTTTGTTGAAATCCTATTCTAAAGGATTAATTTTGACTATGAGTTTTAATGACCAACTGAATCAAATTATGTAAGACTAACATTTGATGAAATATTATTTGAGAAAATCCAAAAAAAACCCCCCAAACCCACTAAACCTTCCTTACAATTTCAATGTCCAGGTCTGAAGAACGACTGCAAAGGAATTTTTTTTTAATTTTTTTATTGTTATGTTAATCACCATATATTACATCATTAGTTTTTGGGCAAAGGAATTTTTTAAAATCTTTTTGAGGATCTGCAACATTTGTCATAATTATAGACTAACATTCCTAAGTGAAAATGTTGGTCAAATTTTTCTTAAAATATATTATTATTATCTTATAACTCTGTGCCCTTGGGAAATGATATACACAGCCACATCTAAACATACTCACACACTTAAAGATTTTAATTTTCAGGTTTAACTCAGAAAAACCAAATTGGCCATCATATGCATCAAAGTCTTTTTCCAGACACTAGGCCAAAGTGAGTCCATTTGATTTGCTCTCTGGCATAACACAGTGTCTCAGATAAAATAGGACAGTTCCATACGTCTTTTCTTGTTTGTCTACTCATTTCCTTACCAGTCCCATTTATCTAGTAGTAGAAAGATAAAATATTCAAATACATCTATGCCTAGGTATGGATCTATCTGAAAATCTTTGGTAGAATTTTCATCTAAGAGGAGCTTCTTCTTGACAATGACAAACCTTTGCTCTTACTACCTTGCTGTCCCCTCAGACCCCTTGGAAACACAGATTAAGCACTTATGAAGCTGGCAGAGGTATCCAAACCCTGGTCTGGATCACTTTTACCAGTCTAATGTATCTCATTTTGCTAAATCATCTCTCTGTGAGAAAATGCCTCTTGACTTGGTTCATATCCCTCACACCATGGGGGTCTACTCCATCCCTGTGGCATAAAATCAGGCCACTCCTCTCCTGTCCTGTCCACTATTCATGTCCCACGTGTTCAGGTTCCTGAAAGAAACCCATTCGTTCTTATCTTTTTTCTAATCTGTAGCCTAAGGCTAAACCTTTGTCCTTAATGATGAACTTGATATTCCTGGCTTGGATCACACTCTTATGTTCCCTGGCCCTCGGGCTCCTCCCAACCCCGACCACTTAGCAAACCCATCTCTCTCACCAAGGCACAGCCCCGAGGCAAGGAGAATCCTTAGACGTTGGCCTCTCCGTTTGCCCCCAGCCTCTCAGCAGTGTGGGTGACAGAAGGCATGAGACTCCTGCCATTTAATAATCAATAGTCCTCACTTCTTAAAAGTTAAAAGGAAGAGATCCACTTCCTTCTCTAGGAGGAGTACAGTTCCATTACTAGATCAAGATTCACTTAGTTGTCTTGCCCCACCTAAAACAACACGGCTGGATTTAGCAAATAAAAATACAGGATATCCAACTAAATTTGAATTTCCTATAAATAATGAATCATTTTTAGTGTAAGTATTCCCTATGCACTATTTGGGACATACTTTAACAAATTATGCATTGTTTATCAGAAAGCAAAATCTAATTGGGTATCCTAGAATTTATCAGGAAACTAACAATGTATGACTTTTTTAACTGAGAGGATGTACAATTACACACACACACACACACACACACACACACACACACACACACACACACGAGTCATAAAAACCAACCACAGGGCTGTACTTTTTCATTCTGCCCTGAAACTGGTTTTTATCAAATTGGCAAATAGATTACAACTACACTACTATGTTGTTGCTGTGCCTTAGGGATTTCCACTCCATTTCTGTTGTGATTGAACCAAAGAGCGTGGGCGGAACTTTCAAATTAAAACTTAGTCCAAGCTAACAAAATCGACCCCCAGCCCTCTTGCCCCCTTCCTCTGCACTTTGATAGTCTTAAGATTCAAGTCCAAAGGCAATAATGACTTAGGAGTTAATAACATCGCCAGCAGAAAGGCTTGCTTCTGAGCTCAAAGCAGCCCAGGAATAGGGTACTGTACAAAATCTCAGAGTCAGGTTTTTAACAATATTCCGTATCTATAGGTCTCACTACACTACGGAGGGAAAAGCATATTGAGCCCCCACAGTAGGCTGAATTTACAACAGAACTGCTCTGCTCTCAGCACAAACACCAGAGCATAGAAGATGTACTGCAGGTTAAAGCGGGGAAGGTGAAGAGATGCAGAGACACCTTTCAAACTATATGCTACTAATACTCCTGGCAGGGTCCCTGACGTGGAAGCCCAGAAGAGGCAGAATGGCTTCGTCATCACACATCCCTACTTCACTTAGCCACCACGCATGCCGCTGATGACTTAGACAGAAATGACGCGTAACAGGAAATAGTGTTGACAGAAAAGAGTGGAAAGAATGTTGGCAAAATGGAACTTGTTCGGTGTACATAAATCTGCTTGGCTAAGAGGCTCAAATTTTACTATATTGAGAAGGTAGATGACATGGGTGTTTGTTGCAAAAGAATCTAGGCAAAGGGTATTAGTCTTCAAATATATCAAAGTGGGATGTATGGAATGTTTATTTAAGTAGGCAGAAATGGGGTACTATAGGAACACCAATTTTCTGCTGAATATATGAAAAAAAATCTGCAGAGCTAAAGAAAGAGAAAATGGGTAAGCTTTGGTAAGATGGGCATTTTCTTCTAACTAAAGAAAGTACAGACTAGTTGACAGGTGGGACTCACTGCAGTGGGGGTAGGGTTAGAGTGGGGACCATTCAAGATTTCTTCCAACTTGAGGTCCTATGACTGGAAGGAGAGAATGAAACACTTTATCGGTGATGCTGGTGGTTTGGGCTAAACTCAACATTTTCATATTTAAGCAAGATCTGACAAGATTTTACAGACCACAAAATGATACATATTAATCTTAATCTTGAGCATCCTGGTTCTAACTCGT
Organism: Callorhinus ursinus; assembly: GCF_003265705.2. NCBI lineage: Eukaryota > Metazoa > Chordata > Mammalia > Carnivora > Otariidae > Callorhinus > Callorhinus ursinus. The sequence continues at coordinate 30,295,786 of NW_027397079.1, read as the reverse complement.
CAACTTGTAACTGGTGCACATTGAGACTGGAAATAAAGAGTAGATCAAGAGGAGATCCCATTACAGAGTGGAAAAACATCTAATGTTCTTTTTTTTTTAAGATTTTATTTATTTAATTGACAGAGAGAGAGAGAGAGAAAGAGAGGGACAGCATGAGAGGGAACACAAGCAGGGGGAGTGCGAGAGGGAGAAGCCGGCTTCCAGCCGAACAGGGAGCCCGATGCGGGGCTCGATCTCAGGACCCCGGGATCATGACCTGAGCCAAAGGCAGCCGCTTAACCAACTGAGCCACCCAGGCGCCCCTATCTAATGTTCTTTACGTATTTTCCACTTCTATAAATCTCTAAAGCAAAATTTTTGCCATTTTAGCAGTTTTTGTGAAGTACAGCAGAAAGTAGTTAAAATATGTGGTCACTTATCACACACTGATTGCTAGTCCTAAAGGCTATACTTTATTAAATTAAAAAATTCTTTTGGCTATCAAATAGTATTTCTGTGCTCTCATTTTAAAATATATTTAACAACAGAAACGACTCTACATTTTATTAAGGCAAGCCAATATTTTCAATGGTCATAAAAAGCATAGCCCAACGATCACAAATCTAGAATGACAGGCATTAATGCATCTCCGTCCCCACAGATTACTAATTTCATTGATGAGACTTCCTATAGCTTTTATTGGCCATCAGCAGATGAACAGGGGGCGGGGGTGACTACATGCCCCAGGACCAATAAAACCTGCCTGTAAATGATAAATATGAGCTTGTTTGTGCTATGACTTGAAGAACACCACATTTCAGCATTTCAGTGATGCTTTTCAAGCAGAAATACTTGAACAAATTCCACTAATTTCCTAACAGGAGTGGCAAAATAAAGCAGGGAATTGTCAGATTTATTGTGCAGAAACTCAGGCAACATTTATGTACTTTTCGCAAATCTAAACTGCTTTGAGCCTTGGGAAATAAAATCTTGCCTTGTGATACAGATTTTGAACCACCTCTGTTTGGTTGTTCTGCTGTTGTCTCATCATAAAATATGAGAGCACTTGTTTCTAACGTTGTGAACGTGACATCCAGATGAATCTTCTAGTCCATTATACAAAAGTTCTTTCATTGGGTCTTCTGCAAAGCTACTTACACAATTTAGTAAACCTTTAGAAGAATTAAGCCTGAGAGTATCACCTATCCTCACATGAAAATATCCAGAATATAAATAGAGCTTTGAAAAAAGAAATGATCAGTTTGAAGATTCAACTCTCAATTCATTTAATCCAGCTCAAAAAATCACTATAAAAATTCACCAGTCTTGTCACAGTTTTTATTTGCTACGTGCACCCCACCCCTCCACTTTTACTGCCTCTCCAGAGGGTAATGGGAGATGGAGAAATGGGGAGAAAAAAGATGAGGAAAACATTCTTTTTAGTGAACCCTGCATATATCATCCCTCAGCTAAGGTGGCTGGTGGGCAAACTGGCAATTTGTTAAATTAACTCATTTCCTCTGAATCATTTTTTGTTACTGAAGGGCCACGCTCTGTTCTATAAAGAGCCATTAGTTTATAAGTGCTTGTTCAGCATATTCCATTTTCGCTGATGGTGTGTGAAATTAACCAGTGTGCTGCAATCAGCACGTGCAAAGGAGTCACAGGGACGTGGACAGTAAAACCATCCTTACTAGAAGTCACTACTGTACAATTCTAGCATGTCCCTAGAGAAGGCATCACATTTTGAATGTGCTGAATGTGTGATAACACTACCTCAGTGAAAATAATGGGTAGTTAGCCATGAAGGGTCTTTAAAGACCCCAAAAGAACAGAGCATAAACTTTAAATTGTGTGAATACCTTTATTCCAAATACTTAGCAAAATTTTCCTGTGTTGGTTCCAAATTTTTATTTATTTTTATTTTTTTAAAAAGATTTTATTTATTTATTTGAGAGACAGGGAGGGAGAGCACAAGCAGGGGGGTGGGGCCAAGAGAGGGTGAGAAGCAGGCTCCCGGCTGAGCAGGGAGCCTGACTCAGGGCTCAATCCCAGGACGCTGAGGATCATGACCTGAGCTGAAGGCAGATGCTTAACTGACTGAGACACCCAGGCTCCCCTGGTTCCAATTTTTAAAATAGTTTGATTTATTACTATTTCTTTAAAAAAAAACAACAACATGTTTTTTGTATAAGAACAGATTTTCATTTCTACATTTTCCTTCCTGTGAACAGACTAACCAGAAGAAAATAAATTAGGGGCGCCTGGGTGGCTCAGTTGGTTAAGCGACTGCCTTCAGCTCAGGTCATGATCCTGGAGTCCCGGGATCGAGTCCCACATCGGGCTCCCTGCTCAGCAGGGAGTCTGCTTCTCCCTCTGACCCTTTCCCCTCTCATGCTCTCTCTCTACCTCATTCTCTCTCTCAAATAAATAAATAAAATCTTTAAAAAAAAAAAAAGAAGAAAATAAATTATATTTTCTTTACCCATCGATTTACCAGAAGAAAAAAATGCATTCAGAACTAGTTCTGACTTAAAAGTCCCTATCAGTCCCCAAGGTCCTGAAAGAAACTACTTTAGAAGAAAAATAGGTAGAAGTAAAGAGAAAGTAATACAAATACAGTCATTTCTGTCTAAATCATAAGATTTGCTTATATGTGGTAGGAAAAATTCTTCTTCTTATTCCAAGTACTATTGCTACTTCACAGATAAACAACTAATATTCAGCTGATGAAAAATTCAGTTTTCTTCCACTTCCTGTCCCCTCCTATTTTTTTTTTTTTTTTGAGACTGGTATCAGATGTACAATGAAGAATACTAAACCAAGAAGTTGACTTTGCATGCACCTTCATGAGCAGAACTTTTTTTTTTTATGAGCTGTTATTACAGGGGAGGAAACAGACTAATTTTATTTGATCCTGTTTATGACTTTTAGGATTCCAATATGATGGCTCTGATCCCACTAGAAAAGTCTAGGAATCATCATAATCGTATAACTCTGCATGTGAGTTATAAATATGATGTTAGAGCCCACACCAGATATTTGTGAAAATAATAAAAATTTTAAAAGTCATCAACAGAATAGTTTCTCCACTATCATGAGCCAAAAAGAGATCAAAGTGTCTGTCAGATCATTCAGGAAGTCAAACAGATGAAAGGATGTTTCAAAAACTAATAGCATTTATTATAGTTTTCAGCCCCACTCTAAAACAACTAAGGAGATGAGAAAAACTGAAGAGTCCCAAGGGGTCAGGGCATCCTCTCCCTGCTCTGTAGCGTTCCCGTTCAGGCTCCAATTGGCTCAGAGCCCTCTTGCGCTTCAGGGCCAGACAAGAAGGCTAAAGAGGTGGGGAATGTCTCAAAAAGCTTCACGAATTATGTCCAAACTCCCTCCCCTCCTCTGAGATAGGAATTGTGTGAATTACGTAGGAAATTAAAATATAAAAATATTTCTCTAAACAAATAGTATAATTAAATACTATCTAGTTATTGATTTATTTAAGGTAAATCATCATCAGACTCAAGCAAAATTGCACTAGGGCACATTTGGTAACTTTTATGGTTGCTTGAATTATTGTTGAAAAACCCAGCCATTAGAGAGAGAGGAAAGAACTAAAAGACAAAAAGAAGACTGTAAGACAAATTAAAATAGTTTCAGCAACCTTGTGATTCACCTCCTTTCCTGGATTCTTCCTGTCCTCAAGGTAATTTTTGCAAGTGAGAATTCACAGTAATTCATAACATACATGAATCCATGCTCCTTTGAAAGCTCATCTCTAGGGGCACCTGGATGGCTCAGTCAGTTGAGCATCGGACTTATGGTTTCGGCTCAGGTCATGATCTCAGAGTCATAAGACTGAGGCCCCACGTGGGGCCCTGTGCTCAGTGGGGAGTCTGATTCTCTCTCTCTCTCTCCCTCTGCCCCCCCCAAACAAACAAAAAAACAAACAAATAAATATTTGAAAGCTCATTTCTACCAACACAATTGCCCAAACACAAGATGCTGTTTGTTTCAACAAGGTCACCTGATTTTCCTACATGTAGGATTACAACAAGTATGACCATCAGGCACATCTGAACTTAGAATGACATGCTTTTCACAAGTCCACACATTTTTCCACAAGCTTCTTGAGAGAAATAAGTGATGGTGATGAACTTGAGTCCGTTTTTAGATGTAGGCAGTCTCTGATCAATGCCTTAAAGACAGCACTCGGGACATGTTTTCCTTTAACATCCATTTCTTATTGATTTTTTGTGTTATAAATTACTTTTATTCTTACGACAGGAAAAATAATTCAAAGATTTTCTATTTTTGATATTAGGTATGCAAGCTGGCTCAATGATAAGAAGTTACTCTTACCAATGAGTCATCCTAGGAGCATATTTGATTTCTGGGAGAAGAGAAAATATAATTTCTAGCACTTTGATTTATTTTGTGATGAAGTCTCAAGGAAATGTCACTTATGTGATCTCATGATCTTGATGTCTGGTGTCAGTTTACGGACTTTCAAATTCACCTGGGAGAGTTTTCTTTTCTCTTTTCTTTTCTTTCTTTTTTTATTTTTTTAGAAAATTTATTTATTTATTTTGGGGGTGGGGAGGAGCAGAGGGAGAGAATCTCAAGCAGACTCCCCGCTAAGCACGGAGGCAGCGGGGCTCGATTTCCAGACCCTGCGACCATGACCTGAGAAGAAACCAAGAGTCAGATGCTCAACCGACTGAGACACTGAGGCACCCCATTCACTTGGGAGAGTTTCAATTTAAAGGGGTCTCTCCTTTATCAAGGCTTACCATTCTTATCTTCTGTTTGTTTGAGCAAATGAATGCAGCAGCGTCAGAATACCTTAAGTTCTTCACAGAAGGTAGCAGGGCAAAAATACAAATAGAAGCCAGAAAATGATAACTGATAACTAATCTATAATTTTTATCAATTTTTGTGGTCATATTTAGCAAAGAGAATACTGTTTTAGTTAAGCACATGCTCTTTAGTTGACAGCTTTGCCTACTTCAAAAAAGGTTTTAGTTAAGTTGAGAAATCAGGGATTTAGTGAGATGTAAAACCCAGGAATGATACTTGTCAGTAATTAGCCAACCCAGGAAGGGTCGCGGCCAGATCCAGTAAGTGAATATGGGTCACTGTGGCAAGGGTCTATGAGGTAGGCAAGGGCTGAAGGAGGCGGTAGATGAAGAACATGCAGAGTCTTACATAAACATGGTATTTGTTATTTTAAGAAGTGTGTAGTCTTGTTGGGATGAGCACTGGGTGTTATATGGAAGTGTTGAATCACTAAATTGTAAACCAGAGATTTATATCACACTGTATGTTAACTAACTGGAACTTAAATAAAAATTTAAAAATAAAATGTGTGTGCTATATTTACTTCTATAAATTGCATGTTTCCTTTGTACTCTTATGTCCCTTATCAAGTAACTTATTACACCCTCTGTTCACAGATATACACATTAACTCAATTCTTTTAGCTGATAGGCAGGATTAACCCAAGGTACCAATTAGAATGAGAATTTATTGTATTTGTGGTGAGAAGGAAGTAGTTGTTAAAAAATTAAAAAGGGATGCAGAGTTTTAAAAGGTAATTCTAAGTTCTATTTACGCGGTTATATATGGTTTACATAATAGTTTATACATGAATGGGAAGGTAATTAATTCTTAATCTTAAGAATTAAGAATCTTAAAGAATTCTTAATTCTTTAATAGAATTTATCCTTAACCTACCTAATTTGACTTTCTGTTTATGTCAATTTTGAGTTAAAGCATTCACCTAGTTCCTACATTTCATTCAAAGTATTGCCAAAATTATTTCATCAGTTGTATATAATTGAAATATTTCATTATTCTTTACCTCATTTCATTAAAAATGAAATGAAGAACATTCTCATAATTTACATATGCCTATATACGTGGAATCAATTGTTTGGAATTCATAACCCTTTTGCCAGCTACAAACACAAAAGACCGATGTAGAATTTTAATCAGAGCACCTGCTTCCAAAATGACTTGCATAGCTGGGGGGAGCGGGGAACAGGAAATGGGGAGGGACTGCTGACGGCTATGAGATTTGTCTTGGGGTGATAAAATGTTCTGGGATTAGACAGTGGTGATGGGTTGCACAACTTTGTGAATATATTAAAACAATGAATTGTATAAAGAGGTGAATTCTATGGCAATGTGACTTATATCACAATAAAGTTGTCAATAAAAACATTTTTTTCAATAGCTTGAATGACTGAATCCTTAGAAGAAAGAGCCTTGTGCATTTGAATATTTTCTTAAATACTTCTTTGTCATGTTGATAACCAAACCCTATATTACCGAGTAAAGACTTGTATATTGACATTAGAGCAAAAGTTGAACCAACCATTATTAATATTAGCACATTTCCAGAGAAATGATGGCTCCAGACAACAAAAGTCAAGAAATTCTAAAAGAATAACCTCAAAAGCTACACTAATCACATTTATATAGAGACATAAAAAAAAACCAGAAAATTTTGTTCTTTTACAAAGTCAATTTCCCATTATTTTTTTCAAGTCTCAATATTAAATTACATCTATATTTGACTAAGTTCAAAGATGGTTCATATAACCAGACAACTATCACATAACTCTATTCCATTAAAGGTTCTCTTCTTAGTTCTCTAGGAAAGCAGATTTCATTCCTTACAACTGCATTAATCACTAACCCAGGCAAGCTGTTTAACTAATCAGAATCTGGGTCTGACAACTGCTCTAATTTACTGATTCCATTTTTTGTGCCACCATGGGCATAACAAGCCCCTCAATCACTGTCAAGTACAAAATAGGAGTAAGTAGACAACCTTCATTTTTAATGATTACTTAATTAAAGGCAGAGTTACATTTGCATGGCAGTCTTATCCATGCAAAATTACTCATCCATAGTTTCAAACCAACTGACCGTACGATAAATGCACTCATATGAAGTGGGAATCCAAATCCAAATACGCAGAGAATATGTATCATTTATTTAAGACATTTAAATATACTTGGCAAAATAACTGTGGGTTAGCGTTAGGGTTTTTATCACTGGAAGCATTTATACTGACAGTTTTTTCCAGGAAAGTCTGTGCCTTATTTGTGAATAGATGAGGTAGGTAGTATTTCCTTGGTTGACCTCAGTGAAGTCCTGTCTGAAGGTAGGGGTTAGACTCAATGCCCTCTGGAAATCACTCCTGACCCTAAGATTTTAATATCCTAGGAAAAGTCAAACCCAAGCATCAGCTATATGGGTTGTTTTTCTTTTTTCAATCACCTCACCTCCACGTCCAAAGAAGACAGACCAGAAATTCTCTGAAACCAGCCTTAGTAAAATGCAGTAATTCACAGAGGATGCAAACCATTTGTTTTGCAAAGGCCATCCTGAGTTAAGCTAAGTGGGGGCCTTGCTTCCCTACCCAGGTCTCCAGCTGACTTTCTCCTAGGCCTTTACTTTGTCATTATCACTTGTGACAGGTGCTCAGGGCTCTATTATGGGCCCTTATTTCCAAAGATTTTCTACCATCTGGGGTTTTCTCTCTAGTTCAGTCAGAGACAGATAGGGCTGCTACCGTAACACCTGATGGGCTTATGGCTTATAACGCCCTTGCTGGAATGTGGGCCCAGCATCATGCAGCTCCTTGAGAGCTAGAAAATCTTGTCTGCCCTCATAACTCTCCTGCAATGAACTTTTCCTACGGTTGAATCACCAATATGTTTTTCTTGATGTTCCACTCCTTCTACGCCTCTTCCAGTTTCTAGCTGTTCCTTGAGGGCTATATAAAAAAAGGCAATTTTTTCTAGGTGCTTTACCTATGTTTACTCATTGAAAATTGCTGTTATCTCTTCAGCACATTGATGTCTAACGGATTGTTCCATATGACACCAAGGAATAACACTGAGATAGTGTGTTTCCAATGAAATGTGTTTTTCTAATTCTTAATAAGTCTAAGCCATAATTCGGATGCTATAAAAAGTAAGAGAACCATACTTTCCTGATTTATGGAAATCTTATCAGCTTTTGAAATTTATTTTTGGGATACAATTTTACTCTGATTGCCATGTCTTTTGATTGGTCTCCTATTGCTATATTCTAAGTGGTTCCAGCTCAAACATACATAGACTGGAGTTAGGTATCTTTTCAGCTCTGAATTTAAATCCACTCTCTCCCTCTGGGAGTCATGTAACTGAGTTCTACGGCAGTGTGTACTTATTCCAGAGAACCACATCAGCCCCAGGAAAGAGTGTTGACACTTGAGGTAGTGCAACATCATCGTATCCACCAATAAGAAAGTTTTTTTTTTTTCCAGGTTATTATATATAGAATAAAGAGGTAAGTACTTGGCACAAAGCAATACCCTGATTTACTCAAGCCAAAAATAAACAGTTAACTTTGAATACGATGTAGGAAACATTTAATAATTAAATCGAGAGTTTTGCTGAATTATCCATGATGAAAATGATAGGCATGGCAAAAGTCATAGAGACGCCTCGTCCAGGACCATCTCCTCTGGTGTGCCTAGTAATTCTTCAACAGAACAGACTGCCTCAAGCTCAGCCCACGTGATGCTACTTCAATTTTTCTCAATCCACTTCTATGAAGAATTTGTTCTTTCAGCGCTAATGTTCAATTTTACAATGAAGTCGGTCCCGCAGACGGAATCGTCGGCAACATCCATCCAATCTGACAGTTTATAGAACTTCCAGTCTAGGAACCTACATCAAGTACACAACTCAGACACACGAAACCATCTTTAAAGATTAATTACATTGCGTTTTAAGGTTCTTGGAAAAGAATCATGAGCCTTTATTACCTCCCATCTTCAAGGAACTTGTGAAAAAAAATTTAAGAACCAGGTATAGGTAAAAGCTGGAAGCATTTTGAGGTTGCTTAATATAATCACTATTTCTGACGTGGTGATAATTTTCAAGGATCTTGTTGTGTTCAAGCTATGGAGCAGCCCAGAGCTTACTGTTGGTGGAGGAGTTTGAAGTGTCAGTGAAAGGCAACTTGAGAAACTGACAAGGGCTTTCGGTTGAAGAGCAGTGTGCTCTTTTTTTCCACTTGGGGAAAAAGAAATGTAGATTTCCACCACTTAGATATATTTTTCCCTCTCTAAGGTAATTAAGGAACTTTGAAAGTGAAGAGGATCATGACATTATCTAATACGATCCAACTCTTGGGAAAGATTTTCTGAGACACGAGTAGTCTTTTCAGTTTCCCTGTCTTCCCAAGACTGCTGATGTTGATGGGAAGAGTTCCTTCCTTTCACATTATATAGTTCAGTGACATAAAGTTCTGTCTTCAAAACAAACAGAAAACCATCTTCATTTCCACCTGGGACTGGGGGTGCAGGAGGGGAAACGCATAAATGGAAAACTGGCAAGCACTCTTGGAAAGGAGGCTAAGGCATTCTTTTGGGTCAAAATCATCTAATTTTGTGGTCACTTTCATTGACGATGAAAAGGCTGATTTTCAGCATCCAGACACTGGCTTAAAATACTGTGGACATTCCTTTGCTTCAGTCTTGCAACTGTTTTGAGTTGTTTGATCATATCCTTATTTGGATATTATTCTTTGATAATAATGGGATACACACTATCTTGCTTCCTCCAATAACTTCAATACTTCCATTCGCAAGCATCTGATTTTTTAATAGATGGCATTTAATAATATTAGCAAAAAGGAGTGGTGCTTGTGATCCCATGGTGATAATGAATCTGGAGACCCACACACGTCCTGAACAGTGTTACCACCCCACATCACCGTGGCCATCTAAACACCCCAACCTCACATTCGCACAATTCTGTTTTTTAATCCCACAGGGAACATTTTGTCTATAACGAATTCGTTTCCGACTGCTCTGTGATCTGTCTACTTCCTGGGGATAGAAGATACCATGAGTTTGCTTTTTATTCATTTCTGTGCTTCCCCATAAAACTGTGATAATGATACAGGGATGTTCTCCAGTGCTGTGTAGCAGCTCTTGAGTTCACAACCTTGCTGGTAAGTTTTAGAATCTGGAGACTGACTGGTAGGCGAAAACCTCACGGGCTCTCCTCTGCTGTATCACTAGGAGCCGTGAGACGCCTGACTGCCAGGCAGTGCTCGAGGCCCCAGGCAGAGCTGGCTCCCAGTCAAGAGGGTTGGGCCAGGAGCATCCTGAGAGACCTGGGTTTTAGCTCCAGTTGACTGTGTTGTGGGATTTCAGGCAAATAATGTATTCTATCTAGGCTTTCGGGTCCTAATCTGTCACATGAATGCTAGAGACAGCCCAAAGCTCTTCTCATTTCACTACGCAGGCACTGAGTAGTTGCAGTCTGAGGAAATATTACTAGCATTGTGGGCTGTGTGCAAGTACATTCTCTCTTTCTCTCCCCCCCCCAACATGTGCACACACCCACACATTCTGCTTGATTCGCAGGATGATTTCTCTGAGACATGACCTAATTTCATTTAGGCTCAGGATCTTGTCAGTGTGGGTCTTCATAGTTGCTTTATACGATTAAAATATGGAATCTGAGACCGGAGCTCAGACTTTATTATTATTAGTCATGCTCAAAAGACAAATAAGGAACTGATCTAGTGCAACGATGGGTCAGCAGGAAAGAAACACAATAAAAAGAGTACTTTTAAAAATGAAGCACCTCATGAGACTAAATATTAGGAATCCTACAATCTCTGAAATGTCAGAACAGTTACATATCGAAGACTCTTGAAAAGAAAACACACTTAAATTGGAACACTCATCTATGGGGAAAAAAAAATACCAGACCTAAGAATATTGGCAAAGTCTTCGGATGAACATCTGCAATCTGGAATCTGAAATTATGATAATAATTGATACTAGCAAGTGTTGGATATAATTTAGGACATACAGCTTTAAAATGTGAGTTCTGACCACATAGATTCTGGGGGTGAAAGGCGGAATGGAAGATCAAGTTACAGCCCTCTAACCTGAGTGAAAAGAACACACCAGCCCCTACCTGGTAGAATGTGCTTGATGCATAACAGCTAAGAAAGCACAGCTGAAATCATGCCAAGAGCCTGCTCCTTAGGCCAGACAGGAAGAAACAAAAGGCAAGGGGAAAGCAGACAAGCATGAGGTATGCATCATTATGTACAATTTTTCAAAAATGAATCAAAGAGGAAAGAGGTCTGCTCTGATTCTTCACACTGAAAGTAGAGTCCATGCAGCTAAGCTGTCTTCTATATACTTTTAACACATGGAACGTATGAATAATGGAAATGAAAGCCTTTCTGATCCACGGGAGCATCTCTGCCCATGTCACAATGGCTCCCCAGACTTTGATTTTACTGTATCAAATAGAACAGAATGAACCAAGTAATATATACATTAAGCCACAGTTTCTCCAATGGGGAATCAGAATTTTGCAGTTATTTTACACCTAGCACCTGGCATGTAATGATTTCTGAAGTCCAGCCTGCTGGCTGGAAAGGAAAAGCATGCCGGCTCCGTCTTCTACCTTGCAATGCCGGGGCCGACTATGCCAGTTTAGAAATGTGAATTCTTTGAAAACGACAGTATTCACTTAAAAACGTGCAGCCTATAGAGAGGACAGGTTAGGCTGTCCTTGGAGCCATCAGCTCAAACAACAACCTTTTTGTATAATGCAGCTCTGTGATCTCTTCTAGGATTATAGACCTGTGCAAATAGCAGCCCCACCCCAATATCTTCCTTAAGAAAAAACATGACATCTTGGGTGTTCACAACAAATCAAGGCAGCTACCCATAAAACCACGTGGTGATAGGGCTCTCCTCCCCAAAGACCATGATAATTTGCTCGTATTTTAAAACCCTGACATGTGTGGTGAGGTCTTCCTTCCAGGTACCCAACTGGACTCGGATACGTCGGTGGAATGGCCCCTGACAGAGAAATTCCATCCATGGCGATGGGGGCACAATGGGAGTACAGAAGATGTGCTTCTCTCACTTCCTGCCTGGACTTGGTCCCTTGTCCCATGCACGGGGCAGGACCTTCAACACTGGGCTGTGAGTCAGGTTTATTAGCACATGCCATTCAGTCCCTTCCAGATGGACCCTGTTTTCATTATTTTTCTGCAACTTAAAACAGTAAGAGGGATTGGGCCTAAAGTCATTGAAAGGCAAATGTTGTTCATTGCCCATGCAAATATTAAGCCAACTTAACATAGGGATATTTTTGTGATCTGCTTTTGAATATAGGTGAGTCTGCCTAATTTTTCCAGGAAGCTTTCATTAAACCATTTTTCCTCCTTAGAAGGGGACTCTCATTCTCTAGACCAGCCTTCCGGGGCCAAAGCCCAGTTGGAATCTAGAGATGCAGAAACAGACCGTGCTCGTCACAGCAGAGCCAGGCAAAGACCCCACATGACAGAAAATCGTGTGCTGCGGGACAAATTGACTTTGCTAAGAGGTTGAATGAAACTGACTCACTCATGATCCATTAGGCAACTGGCTGGCATCCAACAGGCTGGAAAATAGCTATACAGAATAAATCTGAGTGTCTGTTGCCGGCAGCCAACTGTGCTAAATTCTCCTAGTGTGTGTATGTAATAGGTGGTGTTGACCCTGTCCTGAGAACACTTAAAAAAAAAAAATTACCTGAATTTGGAATATACTTAAAGTCATTATGCATATTAGAAATGGGCTTTGGAAGCTAACTAAGTCATGCAAATAAAGGAGGAAGAACAGGAAGGAGACCTCAAAGGTTGTTCTATTTGCCTGTCTTTGATTAGAACAGTGCTGTGTATACAGTGGGTGCTCAATGAAGGCATTCGCTGCTGGCTATGAAGATGATGATGTGATAAAATCAGTATCATTCTTTCCTTCAGAGAGAAGAGGACATATATAATTTGCTTTCAATTATCCAAGGCAGAAAGCAGCCCAACCATTAATACAAAAAGCTCAAAGAAGGGCACCACTAAAATATCTCTTTACACCAGACTTGAATGCAACTCCCTAATTAATAGAAAAAACACAAATTTATAAATGAATCAAACCAACAATTCCCACAACTTCTTTGCCATTCTTCCTGTATTCAACTTTTGCAGAATCTTGCTACTTAAAAAGCTACCTTTTTTTCAAAGTTTTGATCAGCTAAAACCAAAGTACACAAACACTTTTTAAGAGCTTCTCAACATGTCTCATTATCTTTATTCACAAGGATATAAAGAAATTGGTGGTTGTGCCTGGGATCTCTTTTCTTCAGGCCATTTTCAGATTCTGTTTCCTAACAGCGTGTCTAGCACAAGTTGGAGCAAACACGTCCTGGGCAAATGGGTATGTTCTGGGGGGATGTTATCAATAGAGAGAAATGGCATGGAGCACAAGGCTGCATTGAATCATGAAGAAATACGCATTCTGCCTTTTAACTTGCATGAAAATGAAGTCTGTAGATGGTCTTTTCCTGGGGGATAGAGGGATTTACATTCCATAAGTGGTTAACACGCAGAGTGAGAGACACAGAACAACAAAATCCCTCGATTTCCATGTAACTTTCATAAAGACATCCCTCAAACAGTAGTGAGATGCTCCTACTAGGAATGTAAGATAAAATAAAACCACCTGAAAATTCCTAATTCTCTAGTGATGGCCACTCAGCCTAAATATCAAGATTTTTGATAAAATTTCATTCTGTTCAAGGTTACTACTGACATTCAAAAGGAATATACCTTTCCTGCCATGCCCACAGAGCTGATCTCTACCAGATCTACAGGTGGTGATTTTTAATCCTTTGGAGCTCTCATTCTTTACAGACTACTATGGCCTCAGAACTTTAGAACCTAAAGATGATCTAGTAAGACCTAAAATGCTGAGTTAAGTAATCCCACGTATGCCCCTGGGAATGCCGCAAGGACACGGAGCAAACAAGGATGTCTGGATCTCTGCTGTCCTCACTGCACTCATGGCCAGACGGTGTGGGCATGTTAAACTGCTAAGTACAGTAGGTCCCGTCTGGCTGGAGTAGAGCAGACGTTTTCACACAGTGCTGCATGGGTGAAGGGCTGCCACAGAACGTGAGGGAACACAGGGCCAGTGGAATTATGGGGTCCCAGGATCCCAAAGTTACTTCAACAAGAGGAAATCTGCCTTTATTGTTTAAAAAAATAGATTTTGGGGCGCCTGGGTGGCTCAGTCGTTAAGCGTCTGCCTTCGGCTCAGGTCGTGATCCCAGGGTCCTGGGATTGAGCCCCACATCGGGCTCCCTGCTCTGTGGGGAAGCCTGCTTCTCCCTCTCCTACTCCCCCTGCTCGTGTTCCCTCTCTCGCTATCTCTCTCTCTGTCAAATAAATAAAATCTTTAAAAAAATAAAAAAAAATAGATTTTGGGCGTCTGGGTGGCTCAGTCATTAAGCGTCTGCCTTCGGCTCAGGTCATGATCCCAGGGTCCTGGGACTGAGCCCCGCATTGGGCTCCCTGCTCTGCGGGAAGCCTGCTTGTCCCTCTCCCACTCCCCCTGCTTGTGTTCCCTCTCTCGCTGTGTCTCTCTCTGTCAAAATAAATAAATAAAATCTTAAAAAATAAAAAAAAATAAAAAAATAGATTTTACTTGGAATAGATAGGGATGCAAATACTTCAAAAATTTTGAAAAGCCCTGGGATCTAAGCTAGCAATGAGTACCTAACTCTACTAGAGCCTGACTCATTCAAGGTAACACTACTCCAGGATCTTGAAGTTGAGGGTGTCTCAAAGTTTGGCCCAGGAAGGGCACAGACATCTCAGACCACTGTCCCTAAGACAGACCTAGAGTCCTAGGTAGACTCCAGAACCAAATCAGCTTCCTATTGGTTCGCCTCTCCTAGGCTAGGCCACACAATGATGTAATTCAAGTTACTAGGATGAGAACAGAAGCCAAAGCATTTCCAGGGGCAAGAGGTAAGACTAAGTCTAACTAGGCCATTACCATGACATGTATGTGAAATTCCACACTTCCCTCGAGTTTGATGCTCATGATTGTGAGCTATTATTAATAGTTATAGAAAAGATGTGAATCTGTTAATAAGATAATGAAATGAAAATATGGATGTAACATTACTACATCATTTCTTTGTTAACAGGTATGTAAACCTTCACTACAAAAAGACATAATTTAGCTATTAAAAAACAAAACAAAACACAACTGCAGGTACCCCCTGTTCACTGCAAAACTACAAAAGGCAAACCTTGTCAGGGGAGAAACAGAAACAACCACAAGAGCCTATTAGTCACAGTCTAAGTACAGTTCTAGAAGCAATCTTGTTACTTGCAAATATTAGCAAAGAAAGGTAATTTTTTTTTATCATGTTACATTTATGGAGAAACAAAACACAGTCCGTGAATTCTTCCTTTTTGCTGTGGCTATAATCCCAGTTTTATCTACAAACGGCCAAATGCCCGCATCCACACTAGAGAAGCAGATATTATGAGAACCTGCGAAGCAAAAGATCTTATCGTAAAAATTGTTTCAAATTCTACTATTTGATCACAAAAACTCCAACTACACAAATAATAAGCTCACTTTTTCTTGGACAGCTAACCAGTTGGCTGTACGGTTGCTTTCTCAGTCATATCAATCCCTTTGGGTATTCGAGATACTATCTTGCTTTTCTTGGCTGCAGAACTCCCTCTTGGAAAACATCTGGGCCACAAGGCACATGTTGTGTTTAAGATTATGGTGTGACGACCCTAGGAGGCTGCCTAGAGCCTAGACAATACAAGAACAAATGTGATGCAGAGTAATTCAACATTTCAAATGCCTAATAGATGAACCAGCAACAAGCTGTGGTCAGGAGTACAATAAAAACAGGAACAAGAATTCACAGAGAACCCAACTGACCTGACAGGGAAGAGAATATTTATTTATCTTTATTAGTTAGCAATCTAAAGCAGTGATTGTTGTAATAACCTAATAGGTAAGTTAAATAATTGTGGAGAAGCTGTCACTCTCATTACACTGGGTCTTCTGGGGTTTGGAAAAAAAGGTTTTCTGGGAGTTTTTACCAGGGAGTGGAATTCCTTGCCTATACATTTGGGATGCATTCATAGTTCAGCAAATATTTTTTATGCCAGCACCGCACAAGGGGTCAGGATTGAGCAGGGGAAGGCAGACAGATGAAGATTAAAAGTCAAAAAAGGTCATGATAACAGGATTTTTGTCTTAAAGAGTTTACTGTCTGGTAAGAAGAGTAAGGCAAATTAAAAAGCGAGACCTTTTTAAAAGCAGCTTTTGGCAAATTTTTGAGGCTGGGAATATAGGCAGTCTTATTCCACACTTCGAAAGATGGGTATGATGTTAACTATTGGAAACTGGTTGTGGGACAAGGTTTCCGGGGTGGGGGTGGGGCGGGTCGGTTTGAGTGGCCCAGGTGAGAAAAGCCGCAAGGTATTTGGAAATTATCATGAACACCGAAGGGCCACGTATCTTAGCTCTTGGCTGAAATTTTCTACGTATTTTAAACACAATCCTTTCTTCTGTTTTTCTTTCATTAAAAATATCAGTAGCCTGATGCCGTGTTTTGGTCTCTCATGGTTTTCTCTCCTACACGCCATCAAAGCTAATTCCTATTTTCTTTGTAAGAACTAGCCAGGATGTTAGGGACGCCCACTCCTCTTCTCCTGCTGCAGCTATGAACCCACCCCCATCGATCTCTGCCCACAGGCCTGCACTATGCTACAGCTAATGCACACCCACATGGAACTCAGAGGGTAATAGAAGGAAGCGGTAGAGATAGAGAGATTGTTTTGGGTGGTGGTGTTCACTAAGTGCCGGACACTGTCAAAGTGCTTTACAGAGAGTAACTCATCTAAACTTCACAACTCTGTGATTTAAGTGCTACTTTTAATCCCCATTTTATGGATGAGGAAACTGAGGAACCCCCCCCAAACATTAAACTGCCTAGGGCCACATAACTAATAAAGAAGTAGAGGCACGAATCAAACCGATGCAGTTTGTGTTCAGCCTGTGATCTTAACCACTTCATTATATTGTATGTGATCAAAACGAATCAGGGAGAGTGGAAGCATAAACCATGTAAAAATACCACTTCTAAAAGCAATGATATCAGTGCTCCTCCTCCCCTTTAAAATCCTTGTAATGGATTCTTTTTAAAATAAGGTCTTTCATTCACATGTTTTGATAATGCAAGTCCAGCACAATTACTGCTAAAAAAGGCTGTCAAAAAAGCTAATTGTCAAAAGGGTTCATTTATACTCTTAAGTACCCTTGAGCTGCAGGCTGACTCTAGCAAGGATTATTTTAAATTTAATGATTTGCTCCATCTTTCACAAGAAGTTTGTGGCTCAGACCTGGTGATGTTCTCATGACTGTCATGTAAGAAGCAATAACCATTCCTAGATGAATTGTGATCGTCTCTCCAGGTACTCAGACCCGTGTCCCCGCCGGAGAGGATTACAATCTTAGCTAATGGTTTTGGGCCTCTTGGTTTCCACTGGTAATGGATCATCTGTCTCGTTTGACAACCTTCTTAATAGCTCTTCCTCCTCACAGTGTGTTCAGGCTCATGCTCAGCTTTGCTAATCCCGTATGTGGCTTCTGTTTTTTTCCTTTTTTCTTTTTCCTTTTAGAATAACCTCAAATGACTAGCTGATAGTGCTCCGTTACACCTTTCAATGCGCATACCCACGTCTGCCTCCATCCACCCATCCATCCATTCATCCCTCCATCCATCATCTCTCTGCCCACTTTCCTCTTAGAATAGCTTGTCTGAAATTCTCACAGTTGAGAGCAGGATAATCTTGTTGCACCCTTTATTGAAATGTTGGTAACCATGATATATTTGAGATATCACCAATTCTTTGTAGGTTCTCTTGTCTCCTTTTCTAGGCTAATGATCCATATTATCTTTTTTATTAATAGAAAGTGGCATGCTGAAGACGGGTGGATGTGGTTGATACATCTTTATAAAGATCAGGATTTTTAAAAGAAATATCGACAATCCCAAAGACTCCTGAATCTAGTATTCATTCAAGGGTAAAATTATGAAGAATTTAGCAGCTTGCACTACACGGGCTCTTGCATCCAGATTCAGACATTGGGTTAATACAAATCAGTTCCTTACTTCAGTGGTAACCGGCTATACTTCCTGTCCCCTATGGTATCACTCTATCATTAATACCAAACGATCTGTGTCACGTACCACTCTGAACCTGGCCCACAAATTGAGCACATTTTCTTCCGCCTCCTATGATTCATTGCTGGCCACTCCCAAGCACAGAGCTGGTCTGCCTTTGCAGTCTCTGGGGCTTTCTCACTTAGACGGTCCTCAGTGTGTTACTGGAGAGCCGGCCATTCATCTCTCAGGACAGCTGTGTCACTCACCCTATAGAATCAGAGGATCTTACTTGAAAGCAGGAAATCAAGTTTACACTGCTTTCCCTTAGCTCCTTCTACCTCTTGCAGTCAAGAGTGCCTCAGGCAATCCTGTGTCTGAAGGATTCTTACATCTTCTGAGTTATTCTACACCTGGAGGTTATCATATGGACCAGTGACAACTCTCCTCATCACTTGCTGTTCCATTTCTGAATTGGCTCATTGTAGTGTGGGCCCCAAAATCTCATTTAGCCTTCATTTTGGAGAATATATTATTGTTTCTGGATTTCCTCAATCCTTCTTTCATGTATCATGAAAAAAGTCATTTCCTTTTCTTTTCCTCTTTGTTTGGTTCTGAGTTCAGACTCATTCCTTTCTTTCAACATTCCAATATAAGTTAGGTATATAGTTTGTAATCCCAGGTTGTTTTTTTCTCCTTCACCCTCCCCACCCCCACCCTGCATGTTCTGGCTCCTTAAGGAAAGAAACAGAGAGAAGTCATACTGGTAGCTTACACCTGCGATAGTCAGGGAGATAGCACTAACCAGAAGTAGGAAACCAGGGAAGTTTCATAGCCCAGACTGGATCCTGGTAACAAATATTTAAGACAGCAATTATAATGACAAAAACACTGATCTTACTATGCTGTGATTTTATAACGAGTCTGTTTTGAAGAGAAGACATCAAAGTTACAGAGAAAGTTACCTATTTCTAAAATTTAAAAACCTATAAAGTAGGCATCAGACAGGGTCAAATTCTCATGCTGAGTGACTCATTTTCTTCAGGTTCTCAAGTTAGGTGATTCAATTTCTGTATGACTACTCCTATATGTCCTCAGAGCCCCTTTCTCTTACATCCCTTTTGGAGGAGGCCTTCCTCATGCACCGCTCTAAACTTGGTTCCTAAATGTAGCACATTCCTCTGAGTCATCAACTGGGTGCTATGAAGCAGAAAGATTTTCAGTGTTCCTTGTAGAAACTTTTTTCTTATTATTTTCAAGTTGGAAAGTAGCTCAGAGATGCTGGAGACTAATCATTGGCAAAC
Source organism: Callorhinus ursinus (assembly GCF_003265705.2). Lineage (NCBI taxonomy): Eukaryota > Metazoa > Chordata > Mammalia > Carnivora > Otariidae > Callorhinus > Callorhinus ursinus. The sequence continues at coordinate 30,276,441 of NW_027397079.1, read as the reverse complement.
TGTATCTACAGCCCATGAGTAACATATTAAACTGTTTTCAGAGGCAATTCTCTAGAGAGGATGAAGGAGTCAAAAATCTTAGAAGTCTGGGGGTCAAAATCAGAATCGGCTTATGGTGAAGGTGGAGGTGGAGGTTTGGACATGGAGGGAAAGGTATATGACTGTGTCTGAACAGCCCCCCCACCCTAAGATTCTGACAAGTTTTCATGACAGAAGGAGACATCGCTCACTTTCATTCTAGTTAGGAATCACTGACTTAGACCAAGTCCCTACCAAAGAATAAATTAAAGCACAAGTCTATGACTCCCAGAATGTGACTGAACCAGTCTTAGCGGCAGAGCTGAAAACTGAATTCAAGCTTATTGACCCCCTAGTCAAATCCATTTTTTCCCTTATAAACCCTGCTGTTATTAGTTTGTCCTGATGCAAATTTTTTAGTACCGAAGAATTTAGAGTTGGGATATGGCTCAAAATCTGTGTAATTCCTCCTTTATAGTTCCATTTCTTGTGGTGATGCAAATGTTCTATACCTTGATGGAATCAATGTCAATATCCTGCTTGTGATACTATACTACAGTTTTGAAGGATGTGACCACTGGGGGACATGATAAGGAGTACATGGGATCTTTCTGTATTATTTCTTACACCTGTATGTAGATCTATAAGTATCCCAAACTCAAAAATTAACTTTAGTAAAAAATGTATTTAATTTTCAGCTGGATTCACCTCCAACTAGGGTGATATGTATGTATTTTTTTTGAAAAGGTCAGTAGTATAAAACTGTCAAAAATGTATACCACCGACCTAATTAACTCTCTGCTCTTGTAACTAATTTACTGGATATTTCACAATACAACGTTCAAATTGATGAGAGTTGTCAAAAGAAAAAAAAATCAATGTTAAGCACTTGACTAACGTCTGTTCGAATTTGAGAATGTCAGGAAGGTTCTCCCCGTGCATATTTGTTAATTATCAAAAAGTGGTATTTTAGAATTATTTCCTCAAACAATACCTCTCATTCCTTTCTTAATAATAGAAAGATATATAAAGGAAGCAGAAAAGCACAGAAGATAAAGATACCTTAGTTCCATTAAAATGTAAGTCATCTATCCATACAAATAACTTCCCAGTACAAATGAAAAGGTAAGCTCTGCTAAAATACCTCCCTTCTTACCACTCTATTTAGAAGTGGAATACCTCTTGAGAAAGCAAAAAGAAAATCATCTTATTTTGATGAGACAGATGAAAAGTAAAAATTGCAGCAATCAAATATTCTCTGAAGTAAAACAATTCTTTGATGGTGGGTAATGTTTAAGGAGGTCTAGATAATAGGCATGACAAACATTAAAGAAATGTTATGCACCTTCTGGTTTGCTCCCTTTGTCCCTCTGACCTAGGGATTCTAGAATTCATTTTCACTCAGGAAGCAAATTAGAAGAGCCCAGGGTTTTGTAAAAGGAACGCAGACCAGGTTTCTGGCTACGGCACATGGTAAGTCCACAGAAGATGCTAGCACTATCCGAACTCAAGTATCAAAACATAGCAGCATTTCATGAACATAAAGTACAAAGGTGACAGGAGGCACTGGCGTCAGAGGGTCTTTCCTTCTAACCCTATAAAGTGGGGAGGGTTGGAAGACTTCCCTGTGTAGGAAGGAGGGGAGACACAATGGTGAAGGGCAACCCTTCTCCTGGGAGCATTGAGGGCTCCAATGAAACATGGATGGCAGTATCTATTGTGAATGAACAAACAGGATCCTATTTTTGTCTTCATGAAAGGAGCTCTGCCTAAAAAAGAAAAGCACGTTCAGCTTGTTTGGTGGTTCCTCACTTTCCACCTCTTTTGTTCCTGAGACTGCAAAGTTGAGGCCAATTTGCCTTTAGAGTCAATTTCTAAGACTGACACTGAATCCTTCTGCAAATGCTTTTCTTAAATTGCACTCTTCTGCAGCACTCAGACTCCCTGACAGTTCTATAGCCTGCATTTCCTTGCTTTATGGCAACTTGCATCAACACAATCCCTGAATACTGTCAACTGCCATAACACACTAAAACAAAGAGTAAATAAACATGGAAATGACTCTGTTGGCTCCTGGTCATAAACGCAGAAATGGCGAGGTTCTCGAGTTTGCCGGCACTCTAACAACAATATGTTTCTCCGTGGAGCTGATCCAACAATTTGAAGCTAATCTTAAAAAGTCAGAATTCTTGCATGCGTAAACAAAAGCTAAAGCCTTTAACCAACAGATGTAAATTAAAGTTGCCCGCTCGAATGGGCTGTGATAATATTTATTAGTATCAAGATAAAAGGTTAAATATAAATTACACTAAAAGTAAAGTTGACATTGCCATTAAGTTTTTTTTTTTTCTTTTTGTCGTTCCAGAGTTTATGAATTTCCTTAGGTATTTGTCAAAATGCCTGCTTTATAAATCAGTTTAGATAAGGTGCGTATTTTTATTCTCAACTAAGCTACGACAAAGGAGAGTTTCTTAAAGAAGAGCAGTTAAGTTTTCCCACATAAATTTCATATAAATTACAGATTTACAGCTGTTTTCATTTCCACAAGCCTTACCATAACTGTTTATTGTTCTAATATTTTGTACACGGAAAAGTAAAAACAGTATACACTTGGAAACTAGCACCTGCTGCCTTCCCCATGACAACTGGTAGAGTTACTCCAAGTGGCAAAAGAGACTTCCAGATAGCTCTGTAGCATGCATTCGACTTCTAGAAAAGAACCAATATATGCGGAAAAGTAAAAGCAGGCATCGGAAGCACGTATTACACTACTAATGGTATGTTACAGGAATATTTTTCTCACGACTAAGTTTTAATAAACTTACTACATCTTTTAAGCATAGTAAAAATCTTTCTAGTTACGTCATATTGAAAACCATGTGTCCATAAAGCTATACACTGAAAACAAAATCCTAATACAGTAACTAAAACTCTTATACTGCCCAAACTTAAGAAAAAAAAAAAAACCTCATTCTGAATGAAACTGAAATAAAGGTAACACCCAATTACTGTAATTTTTAACCCAAGGCATAACAGGTATTATTGTTCCCATTATAATGCTAGAAATACGGGAGCAAAACAAAGATTAGGAGACTCCTATTTTGGGTATTCTTTTGGTTTATTCATTATTCGTTAGTCTACTATTTCCATAAGAACTCTATGTCCAAAAGTAAGTAGGTATTCAGAGAGAAAAAACAAAACAAAACAAAACACCACAGGCAAGCCTCTTGAGAAACTGTAGACTTAAAAGCAGGCTATTGTCGGGGCACCTGGGTGGCTCAGATGGTTAAGCGTCTGCCTTCGGCTCAGGTCATGATCCCAGGGTCCTGGGATCGAGCCGTGCATCGAGCCCTGCATCGAGCCCCACATTGGGCTCCTGGCTCAGCAGGGAGCCTGCTTCTCCCTCTGCCTCTCTCCCTGCTCATTCTCTCTCTCTCTCTCTCTCTGTATCTCTGTGTCTCAAATGAATAAAAAAAAAAATACCTTAAAAAAAAAATAAAAGCAGGCTATTGTCATTCAGGACTTCTCACTCTTATTTTCGCTCAAGTGCTTCACCAATCTCCAGGAATAGAAACCAACTGCCAAACTCTGCCCATGAAATGATCTCCCCTCCTTCGTTCTTTTTTTTTTCTTTTCTCCTGTAGCGTACCTATTCACATCCACTGAATTCCACTAAATTCACTTTTTGAAATCCTTAGACCACAAAGTTGCTACCTAACTAATGAGGATATTCTGCATTGGGTTGTAATTTTTAATTTGATTCCCCCAATTAGTGTTCTACATTTAAATATTTACTACTTGCCCAAGTTCAGGCCTCAAGGTTGGCTCCAGACAGGAGAACCAGAATAAAAACAACAGTGGGCTTGAGGGCACAGCTGAGGGTGAGGTCGGGTCTGCCACCAACAGGCTCTGGGGCTCGGGGGAGGGCTTTTAATCCCCGCAGACAGCAGCCTTCTCATCCAACCTAAGGACGTTCGGCTGAAAATCTCTGTGGCTCTTCCCATGTGATTCTTGTAAGAGCAAAGAGCGTATAGAGGTCCCCCAGTAGGTATTTATCCAGCCAATGCCTGGCAGTTAATTAATCCGTGGGTGTAGACCACTAGCTTTTCCATATTATCCAGATTTCTCTGCCAGGATAAGAAGTGCCACAAATAGGATGTTAAAAGCCAATATAGGATAATTCAGTTCCAGAATAAATAATTTCTATAGCTAATGTTTTTAATAATAAACCAATTCTTGACTGGTGCTTGGTGAAAACTTATGTTTCTTATCTATTTTCACACCAAGGTTACTGTATAATTCTCAATAATATGGATCTTATGTGACTATAAATTTTTTTAAGCATAAGCTTCAACAGTGTTGCACACGTGTTATTTAAAAAAGTGGTATTTTTTCACATTACAAATTAATTCTTTTCTCGAATACACTAGGATATGTTCAAGTTTATGAGCTTGGATTGAAGAAAATACAATCATATATAATAAGGAAGAATAATTACTCAGAGCGTGGTACCACTAGTCAGTTATACAGTACAAGAATAACTAGCTAAAAAGTAAAAAACAAAACAAAACAAAACAAAAGGAAAAGGGAGGAAAGTCAATTGTTACAAATCTACCTGACTTTCATTCCTTTGATTCACTGGGATCAGTATATGTGTGTATGATTTTAGATATAAATTAAACAGGCAACGGCTATGATGAACTCAAAGGATTCAGTGTTCAACAAATCAATGGATATGACCTGTGAAAATGAGTTGAAAATCAACCAAAAACCAAAAAAAGGTTACTTTTAGGAAGATAAAAAAAGAGTGGAGACAAGTAAAACGATGGTCCAGATTCTAATGAGATAATCATCTCTGCTGCTAGAGGGTGCTTAAATTAGGTATTGCTGCTATTACTGGATGTAAGACCAGTGTACCTGCTATTAATCTCCTGACTTAACTGGCATCCTGTCAACGCATGGAGGAAGCATGTCTTTTTGTAAGGTTGGCCTGAAAGGTAAATATGATGTTCTCGGTTTTTAAAACTTTTTTAAAAACACATTTTGAATTGGTAAAAAACAGCAGGGCACACAATAACATGGTCATCTGCCTTCAACAGACGATTTCAGGACAGCCATCTGACCGTGATTCTCCCTAGCCTGAATCTCTCTCTTTCTCTTTTGACACCACAGGTCAAAAGGTGGTAAACGGAAGACAGAAGAACTCCAGATATTCTGGCACATTATCAAATGCTTCCGGTCACTGGCTGGAGCTTCACGAATTCAGTTCACATGAATGTACTATGGGCCTTAGTTTTTTTTTTTTTTTTTTTTAAGATTTTATTTATTTATCTGAGAGAGAGAGAGAGAGAGAGC